>NC_135558.1:21695370-21921963 GCF_964340395.1 Glandiceps talaboti | reverse complement strand
TATGTTTGTCAGTATTCATTTATTGATTCTGTTTTCGTAAAACATAACCAACTAAGCCTGAGTGCCCTGTGCATGAACCAGCACTAACTTCCAATCCATGTTGTTCTGTATGGACCACCAAATGCTTGTATATTAACTTCTTAACTCTGGTGGAAAAGGGGATGGTACATGTTTGAGCCAATATGGGACGATCGTTATTACTCTTCTGATCATGTGATTTGATACAAGCTTCCTTTGACAAAGATGACACCTTCTGTAAAGCCGCATTGGTAACCGAGACTGGATAACTATGTTGGTGGAAGTATGTGCAAAATAGAGCAGCCCTTTCAAAATCATTACTACAAATACGACGTAAACGAAGTAATTGTGAATAGGGAATGGAATCTTTACACTTATTAGGTTGTGATGAACCATACTGCAAATATGATATATGTACACACACACACACACACACACACACACACACACACACACACACACACACACACACACACACACACACACACACACACATTTTCATCCCTAATATATAATCATCCTTACGGAAGGTAAAAATGCTACAAGATCAAGGGTGATAATATGAGATGACTACATTGTTTACTTACAACCAATCGATCGATCGATCGCATAGAAGATCTTGGGACATCATTGTTTAATACAGGCCAGAAAAGTAGGAGAAAAGGGGAAAAAAAGTACAGCTGTGGACATCCAATTCAAGTGTGTGAATCCCTTTGTGTAACTAGTCAGAGTAAGTTGATTGTATAAAGTACAGCAGTGGCTTTGAAACTACTTTCAAAGGGAAGTGGTGTCCTGTTGTTTTGAAAAGTTTTATGAATGAAATCTATCTATACAACAAACTAGTTAACATAGGCGATCCATTCACTTGTCTGTCCGCAGCTGTAACTATCTCGTTCAGAGAGGTAACTGGCGAACCATAAATCTATGTTTGTTATGCTATCTATGTCTGTTGAGCTGTGTCCTCGTGTGATTCGGTGCAATTAAGAGTAATTTTGAAAGTAATGTATAGTTAGCTGAACATTTACTACGTAACGTTGGACATAAAGCAGAGATAGCGACATTGGTGAGAAACAGAGGTGACATGTGTATATATCATTTGATATCATTTGATATTTGATACATTGCTTATGAGGATATTCTTGAAATAAAGCAATATGAGAAAAAGTACAGAAGTTAATAGAATAATCACTATGCGTGGAGAAAATCGTGAGTACCTTTCTGCAGTCGCTCTGACATTTGGCTATAGTGTACATGTAAGCTCAAGAGCGCCCTCTATGGCACCTCAAATCATTATGAAGTGACCAGGCTCTTCTTGTGATGTAGTAAAATCAATACAAGTCTCTGCAAGGCGGATATAATCGGACATAATCTGCCTTTGTATCTCTGATCTGTATGTGTATTTTTGAGATTTGTATCTTTTGTAAATAATTTTTAATTTCCTTTGCCATTCTCTTGGACCATTATGCGTTCTCGAAATCATATAATCAAGATAAAAGTATATATCACATTATATTGATAACAAAAAAGACCATTTATGAATCTAAGTTATCAAAAACTATACCATCCTTTAATATTGTGAAATCAAATTTAAGACTTACAAAAAAGATTGAATGCCATATTGCCAAAACAAAAGAAAAGACTGTCTCCCAAAGTTTTGTACAAAATGGGACAATTTTTAAGTTTAGTTCCCTACCTCTGCGCTGTACCCTATTTTTCTCAACTTGTTTTAGATGTTCCAAATGGTGCCACATGTTTTTTGCACTTGTGTTGCTGTAATTTGTCTCTCTCGAAATAAAACACTTTTAAAAAAAGAAGGTTAAAAGAAAAGAGTCGAGCGAAGAGAAAGGAAAACTGAAGTCATGAAAGATACCATAAGATATATGGTTGGGGTCAGAATTTACGGCAGAGGGGGGCCTGGGGAGAAATGGGGGGGGGGGGCATGAAAAAATATCGGGGGTTCAAAGGGTGTGCCATGAAAGTTCTGATGGTCTGAAAGAAGGGAGGGACTCGAAATATTTTTTTCATGATTTGAACCAAAATGAAACCGCAGGAGCGGTTGTTTACCGAGTAAATTAAAAAGATTCTCGCCTCCTCGCCGCAATTACTTCTACAGCCTATATTCAGTGCCGATTTGTGTAAGCGTATGCCTTCCTCTGTATGTATGTATGTATGTATGTATGTATGTATGTATGTATGTATGTATGTATGTATGTATGTATGTATGTATCTGTATTTGTGTGTCTCTCCCTCCCTCCCTCCCTCCCTTATTTTAGTTGGTAGTCACTTTGACTACCACTTTTTAAAACAGAGATTTGGTAGTCATTCTTTTTTTCAGCATTTAATAATTTATGCATAAACAAAACATTAAGTAATAAACGTTCTGATAACAGTTTTTTTCAAGAAATTAGTGACATTCATATTATGCAAACATTTGACCTGTCCTAAAATACTACATGTAATATCATACTAGTATCATAGTAAGTAAATATCATATAAATGATTATTGTGCATACCAAGCTCTTATTTTGCAATGTCCACATGGAAACCTCAAACTGACACAAATTTTGGCATAACACGTACGTAATAAATATACACATATTTTACATTCATTCAGTCACACACACATGTATACATGTACAAACACCCCTCCCCCTCCCCACCCACAAACACACACACACACACACACACACACACACACACACACACACACCAAACAGTTACTGGCTTCAAACATATATACAGGACGTGACTGAGAGATTGACAGAAATAAACTTCAAAACACTAACTAAATCACTAGTCACACAGCAAAATTACGTACTTTCCATGTTGTAGTTTATTTTGATCACTGAATCACCCCAACAGGGTGAAGTGTATAGTTAGTTCGGGTGTGTGGGTTGCTTGTCAAACTTATAACACAAATGCTCTCAAATCTGAGTATTTATGCTATTTATTGTTATTTACGTCATACGATGAAAAATGAGTCAAGGATCACTACCAGTTTTCGAACTTGGTAGTCATTTTGGAAAAACTGGTAGTCAATTTAATGTGACGCGAGACTACCGCTAATTTCGAGCCCTGCCGGAATGGCTTCCGATAATGTTTATGCTTTGAAATTTTATGCCACTAAATGGCCTCCTACATGACCTTATTTTCACAAATTTGCCTACCGTGGGAGGTGAACACCCCATCCCACACCCTCCCCACTAGCTATTATGGGGGGGGGGGTCACGTTTCTGCCCATAAGTAAGATTCAAAAAGTTTTTTCCAAGTACAGATTACAGCCCAATGAGAGACCTTTTTCACATAGCCCACATCTATTTGTAAAGAAATCTCTCCGCACATTATGTATGGACGCTGAAGTTGATTTGCACTGTTAGTTTAGTGTGTCATGTAGTGTACCATACTGTACATCTCTGATGTGGAGGGGAGGGGGTAATCTATAATTACATATCAAAATATGTGGGGGGGGGGGCTATGAAAATTCTTGGGTTCATTTCGGGGGGCCATGAAATTTTTTTAGAGCACTAAGGGGGGCTTCGAAAAGATTTTTGACGGTGGAGAGACAGGACTGGGTGGCAAAGAAATCGAATGAGGCAAAAAGAGTTGAACAGAAGAGATGAATTCGAAGCTCTAGTTTAGTAGATGAGACAGAAACATAGATTAAAAGAACGGGGAGAGAGAGAGAGAGAGAGAGAGAGAGAGAGAGAGAGAGAGAGAGAGAGAGAGAGAGAGAGAGAGAGAGAGAGAGAGAGAGAGAGAGAGAGAGAGACATCTACCGCCTGTTTTATTGTAACTTGTCTTAATATTGTATTTTAGTATCGTGTGTGATTTATTGTTGTGTCGTTCTTTTATATTCTTAGTTTTATTCCCGTTTTGTTTTTATGAGCTCGTGTGAAAAGTACATTTCCAATGCTTTGTTAGCATATGGCAAATAATAATTATTATTATTATCATTAGATGACAATATTTTGAAGGTCAGTATGTCTCATTATTTATGATGGGGGGGGGGGTAGGGGTTGGAGGAATATAGCAGTCACTCAATAATTGGGGTGTGAAGGGGGGGGGGTACTCGAAAAGTGGGAAGTGAAAGGGGGGGGGGCTACTCAGAACTTTTGCTAGTCTGAAGTATAGAACACACCTATATACATACATGATTATGCAAGTTATTTAATTTCTAATGACTATTACTATACATGTTATATCGCCTACTGAATAACCCTTGATCTTTTCATCTGGAAAGTGTTTACGTAAACATGACATCACAACAAAAAATTTGGGCGTACAGAGGGCATTAATTTTCAATGTTTTTATCAATTTTTGCAAAATGCAAAAGGTTTACCATCTGAGTTAGGGTGACAGATTTCAAGTCATGAAACAGAGTCACCTACTATATCGTTATTTATCTTTGGGGACTATATCCCAAAACGTTTTGTTATTGAACGAGCAGTTAACACTTCATTTAACCAAGCCAAATTCGTACATTCTTGTCCTAAACATATTGCAATGGTCTAGATGTGCAAATCACCCTGTGTTATCCATAAATACTGAAACTGCACAAAATGCTGCTACTTTCCCCATAAGTGTCTGCCATCTTTTTTGTTTTTCATGTGCAACATTCTGCAGTTGGCAAAATGTTTTTTACTCTTAAGGCCCAGTTACATGATGCAACTCATGAAGCAATTCGTCGCATGCAACGAGGCTAGCAACTGCGATAGAACGCGTACACAAAGCAACTAGTTGCATGGTGAGTCACAAGAGCTAACTGTTACACATGCGTAGATATATAAAAGTTACAGGTCATAGAGGTCAAGTCTTCTGGCAGCAGGAACTTGGCAGAAATGCAATAAAATTGCTAATATTTACGAATAAAATGACTGAAAACTTGTTGGGGTATCGATAGTAAAACTGTATTCAATTCGAAGTTCATTTAGGGCGATGTTGATCTTTCTGACGTTGCTACTTGCATTCAAGTTAGAAATAAAATGATATTCAGCGGAGATCAAGCATTCATAGACGTTGTATACTATTGATAAGTGGTAATCGTGGTGAAAAATCGAAATTATATCAAAAATACTTTGCCAAAATAGATAGTTTATACTAAAAATGTAGGTATATGTCAAAGGTTATTACTTGCGACGTGATAAGATAGTTACACGGTGCAACTCATGAAGCAACTTGCGACTCGTTGCAGAAAAAACGACATGTCAGTTTCCTTGCGACACATCTAGCAACGCCACAAGATCCTGCGACAAAGCGAGTACACCATTCAATTTGTCGCATGCGACGAATTGTGTGGTGCGTTGTTCATCGAGTTGCATCATGTAACCGGGACTTCATCTTTATATGCACCCGATACATACAAGAACGGATATGAAATCTATGTGGAAAATGTATTTCTCAGAAGACATTAATTGCATGTCGATTTTGAAAACAAAGATAACTGATGGTGAATTGCTGAGAAAAAATAACCTGACAATTAATCGAAAATCTACACCAAATATAATTATGGATTCACATCTTTTGATCTGAATGTAAATAAAAAATATTTTAAAAAAATAAGTCGATACCTGACCTGGCCTGGCCTCACCTGACCTGGCCTATACCTGCGTTTTGTACCGACCGTTTGTTCAAACGCACGCAAAATGGCCGTGGCTGGTGCCGAGGCCGAGGGTGGTAGTGGTAGTCGGCAAATTAAACGAAAACGTAGCAGCACATCATCACAGTCAAACCAACGTGAACGTGTAAGCAGATGGTTATCAGACTGTGAAAGTGGTACACCCATCGAAGGGTCCAACAAAGAACGTCAACTTCCATGTGCGTGTTGCCCATTCGTCTCATACCCCGGTCGAATGCTGTCAGGATCACAATGGAGAGATCGCCAGATGAATGCGTTCAACATAAAAGATCATCCTTTCCCGGCTCCAGGCGATGACACATCATTGGAAAAGTCTACCGTAGCCGCTCGACTCACTGAGATGAAAACTATACAGCCTGTGATGCAGTGGTTGTTAGAAGGAGTAAATATCCATAATAATATGCCAGCCGGGGACGTGCATATCGTTAACACAGTCGCTGTACCTGCCGCTATAAAGGATTTAATAAGGAGCAAACTGAGAGGTGAGGTCGTTAGCTCAACATATTACGATTCACTTCATGATATTATCGAAGCTGAAGTTTATTTGCAAAATCAGATTGAAAAACGTTTTCAAATACGTAAACGTATATACGGGTTGGAGAGGATGAGAAACTGACAGCAATGGAAGCTTTCACAAGTAAATGGCAACCCTTTCGCCGTCAGTGGCGCGCTTTTTTGTTATTATCCAGACGACACTCGGAAAAACAGACGTACGGTACATGTACACGTAGTCACCACTCGCTCATTTCTCTTCAAATTTCGTATGTTTTTCATCGTATGTATGCTAGAAAGACAGATTAGTTGTTCTTCATGTATTTTAAAATGACACTTTCTAAAATCTGTTTACAAATATTATCTTTGATTGTTTTTGTCATTCGTGAAAATAGTGACAGCGATAGTGGATGTTTGTCTGACCCACACAGTGTTGTTACTGTGGTACCATTGGGGTTGTGCACATGTAAATAATATTGAAGAAGATGAGGACTGGAGATGTCCCAGCTGTATATAATCCTTGAAATGAAATAATTGATGTTTGAAATGACTGTTTTGTAAATGTCCTGATGTAAATAGATACATGTAAAATCATGTGAATATAATGGACTTCAATTATAATGTATGTCTTAATTTTTTTAAATAGGATGATCATATTTAGTCAAAAGACAACACTAGCCATCTTGATGACAGTCTTGAAGCATTGCTTGACTACCATTTTTGTCCCCTGCTAGGCTTAGTGCAATATGTGTCGTCGCCTCCTTTACTCACTGTCTGCAAGCCTATATGATATGCCCTCAACAGTTGTCATAACATGGGAGATAGCTTGCAATGTAAGAGCAGTAGCACAAGTGTGCACTCCTGTTCTTGCCTATCATGTCAACCGTTGAGGACATATCATAGAGGCTTGCAGACAGTGGGTGGATAGGATGTCTTTCACCGAGTCTGCAGTGCAAGGCTAAAACAAAGCAGTTGAACTATTAACTTCCAGACTCTTTAGAGCAGCCTAGACAATACATGGAATAATCTGATGACTCCATTTGTGGGGAAACCAATGACAAACCTTATACACAGTGTCACAGCTTTGAATGTGAGACCTATATTTTACAAACATACAAAAAAATCAAAAGTTACTCTCCATGATTGACTGAATAAGTAATACAATCAATCAATGACAGTGAAGGTATTTAGTATTAAAATGGTCATATGAATGACAATAGGGTATTTATTTGAATTTTGAATTCTTAAAACAACTCTACTATTTTTCCTACTAGAAAACACAATGTGCAATAATATTGACCAAGTCAGTGTTTGTAACTAAATAATTAAAAAATCCATGCAATGTGTTACAGCTGTACATCTTGGCTACTATCTTTGAGTTTTCTGTACATTAATTTTCAATTTTGAATTTTTGATGATTGACTTTTCAAGTTCAATTATTTATCAAAGTTTCCGAAAAAATTCAGATTGTCAGTATATGGTATAGTAAATGTAGCCAGCAGTGACAAAGGGTAATACTATGCAGTGTGTCGTTACTAAACAATTCAGATCATCAGTATCGTATAATAAATGTAGCCAGCAGTGACAAAGGGTGTGCAGTGTGTCGTTACTAAAAAATTCAGATTGTCAGTATATCGTATAGTAAATGTAGCCAGCAGTGACAAAGGGTATGCAGTGTGTCGTTAGTAAAAAATTCAGATTGTCAGTATATCGTATAGTAAATGTAGCCAGCAGTGACAAAGGGTATGCAATGTGTCGTTAGTAAAAAATTCAGATTGTCAGTATATCGTATAGTAAATGTAGCCAGCAGTGACAAAGGGTATGCAGTGTGTCGTTAGTAAAAAAAAGATACATGCTACACCGGCTCCCTGTAGCATAGTGGTTAGGGCACAGGATTAGCAGTCGGGAGGTCATATGTCCGAATCCCACTGGAAACAGGGGATTTTTCTGTGACCGACCCAAACCCAAGGTGAGTGTTCTACAGACTCGATGGGCAGGCTGTATCACTGAGCTGTGTCTCACTCACAAGACGAGTGCGAATTTGGGGAACTGCTAGAGTAGTGACTCGAAAAGTTGGAGATGATTACTCACATGGAGCCTGCAGGTGCTATGTCTGCCAGGCCTGGGTGACTCCGGGATAGCCTGTGGACTGTCTTGGAAAGCCTTGACAGTTCCACAGCAACGTGATATGGAGCGTGCAACATAGCCCTGTCACATAGTCCCAAACCTGAATGGATCTCTGTAGCATTTTGTGTTTGTGTGTATATGTCTGGAAGAAACAGAAAATCACTGGGAGAAATTCCCAGAACAAAAATTTATAAGAAAAAAAAAAACATGCTATAGCTGAAATAAGCTTAAAACACACAAAATTTTGATATGAAAATTGTGTATAATTCCTTATCATCATCATCATCATATTATTATTATTGTTATTATTATACATATATTGAATTTTACATAGTTAAATCAGTCCAGTGTATATTTTCCAGTGCGACGGTATTGGAAGTAAGGATCAACAGAGTAATCGTAGAGAAATGGTTTTGCACTCCAATGTCTGTCCAATCTTGATTTGAAACAGTTAATGGTAGGACCCAGCATTTACTACATTGTCTGGTAAGCTGTTCCATGGCTGAAAGACTTGATTTGCAAAAAAAATATGTCGAATTTCCAGTGCTCTTTTGTTTCTTTCACTTATATGGGTGACCTCGAGTAACCTGGCTGGTATCCAACTTCAGTAATGTAGATAAGAGAGTGTATAGACCGCAAGTTAGTTTATAAACTTCGATCATGTCACCTCACCCATCTGTAAGTTAACGTGGAAGTTCAAGCAAACGAAGTCTTTCAGGGTATGTTAAATCATGTAGTCCAGGTATTAATTTAGTTGCACGTTGTTGCACAGACTCAATGGTGTTAATTTGATTAGCCTTGTATGGGGTCCAAACTGAATGAGCGTATTCTAAGTGAGGTCTCATCAATCCATGAGATAAGAAGATAGCGATATCCTTGTCCAAGAAGTTGAAAGTTCCACGGATTATAATGCATTAAAACGAGTTACTGTCTCGATGAAAACTTACAAAATTTGAAGAGAAATGAGCAAGCAATGACTACATGTACTTCCTGTTTGTCTGAGTGTCATCTTGATAATAACAAAAAAGCGCACCACTGACAATGAAACGGGCAACATTTGCCCCTCTCCAAGATGGCAGCAATAACTGTGAGAGCGTCCATTGAAATTTCAGTCTTAATTTCAAACAGAACCCATAAGTTGTAGGGTTGATTTGCCATATTTTATATATTACGGTATTATGTAGCTGTTCAACATGGCGGCCAAAGGGAATTGATATCCAGTTTATGGCAAAAAAAAAACATTTTCACATAGCATATGCAGCTATGTTTTTTGAAAATATACAGTCATGGAGAACACATACTCAACCTTCAAATAAGCAAGTACTATTTTGGAGGCAGCCTTGCAATTGATTAAAATCTGTCTTTTTAGTGTGCACTTCTTGAGACTGTCAACTGACTGCCCATAGTCTTGAATGCATGGTGGAAACAGAACATGACTCAAAACATATGCAAGTTCAAGTGACGATAACAAGAAGAACAAGTTTGTTCATCTTGTATATGGTTGGAAAGTACACGATTCAAACTTTCTGGTAAACTGAAAAAGTCATTGAGATGTCTTGTCTTACATAAATAGAAGAGGTTAATTGCAATAGACATGCGGATTTTGCAACAGAATTGGAAAAAATGTCATAATTCTCCCAAACATCAGCCGATTTTGACATGTCTCGTATCTGTATATGATCGTGGGGTGATGGCATGATTGTGCATGTCTTGTAACCTATACCCCTTACTGAACAACCTCTTCACATGCTTCATGTACTCTGGGGATGCTTTGACTGTACCACAACACATGCCTTGTTAGCACATCCATTGTGCTAGCATGTTCCTTTTGTGGTGTTAGCACATAGGTGATGTTCCAAAAAAAGTTTTAATTCATGCAGTTTTGTCTTGTCTTGTCTTGGGTTTTGTACTCTGTACAAACATGTTCATGTATCTATGATGAAACTTCTAAAAAAATCAAATTTTCACCCTTCCCTATAGAGTCATCATTCTTCAAGGTGGTGTGTGTGATGAAGGAAAAATTATCATCAAAACGATTGCATGATATCACCGCTAGCATGATAAGTGACATAACCATGGTAAGTAACCTGCAAATGATTAGATACAGAAAAATATAGTGATGACACATACACAATGTACATGTGTGCTTGTAAATTAAATGAATATGTTAATTAGTTTGCCCCACACCCCCACCCCCGGGAAGTATTACAATGGGCTTACTACAATGGGCTTGACTCCATGTGTGTCTGTCCATAATAAGCTTCCATATCCTGTCATTTTATTAGCACTGACGACATGCTATAGGCATGGTGAAATGTCTGTGTGTGTGAACACTTAACCCTTTCACCATCAGTACCTGGTATAACAGGACGTTTTAGGATGCCCACAGTACCTGGTATACAAATAATGCAAATTAGAGCTAAAACAACAGGGATGGGTAGGTAAATGAATGAATGCAAATTCAAAAAAGTCTGCAAATATGCCTAGCAACAACAGCATGCCCATAGCAACAGCTAAATGATTGTTACAAGTAATTACACAAACTGGCTTTCCAGAAGGTATTGGGACAACGACTTCAGATATTTTGTCCCTTTCATTGCCAGTGCGGGACGCGGGACGAACTATTGCGTCTTAATCAGATTAGTGAGCCATTCATTATTTTCGTTCAAATTTAAAATGACTGAAAATAACATTTTCTGCCAAATTTTCACTGATTTTGACCATTTTAACCAGTATACAGAAGTTTTGTAGGAACATAAATGTTGGTATTTTGAATTTTGTTTGTAACATAAATATTTAGTTTAATTGTGATGTGTCAATAAATAAACAAGTCTTGTTTGTCTTATCAATATTTATTACTTCAATCCATATTTCTGTTGTATGTATGTATGACATTTGAATGTATGTATTTGCAAGTATGATGTGGAAAATTTATTTTCCATTTAAATCATTCGTTATTTTGAAAAATGTGCAATTCTAAGTATTTTTATACATATCACCCACTCTCACCTTACGTTAGTGAGGGGGCTGGTGGTGAACAAACAATCCCATGAGGCCAATGGTGGTGAAAGAGTAAAAGTCAGAAACCACCGGACCGATTACCTTGATATTTGGTGGTGATATTACTTAGGGCATGTAGATGAGAAATTTTGGTGGGAATGTTCTTGAGGGTGTTTAGTTTAGGAATTCTTCACAACACGATGATCCCATCAGCAATATGCAAATTAGGGCTAAAAATGTGTCTTTTTCAGTCAAAAGTCTATAATTCCAAAACTACTGAGCAGATTTGACTGACATTTGGTGGAAGCATTCTCAGGACATGAAGATGTCACAATATGATCATCCCATCAGCAATATGCAAATTAGGTCTAAATTTCTCAATATTGGTAACTTTTTAATTAGCCCACTACAGAACTGATTTCTCTCATTAGCCCCAATGGAAAAGCTTGAGGTACAAATATGTTAATACAGTATTCAATCATAGTCAATGTCTTTGTTGCTTTCCTTTATTTCAGGGTGTGAAAACTTTATTCTTTTCATCGAAAATACTCACCTTTATTATACTACTGCTGGGTTTACCCATTTGCTTTAGCCTTTACTTCACAAATAAAAAACAACAACATGTGACCCCTGACCCACCTGTGGCAGCCCCACAATGCTCTATTTCCTGCTCAGTACTAAAATTTGCGCCGAGCGACAGGTTTACAAATTCCTTCGGTCTGGACAAATTAGCCTTTTCAAGCCTAGTGGATTGTTTCTCCTAGACTTTTGTGGTACCCCAGTTCCCTTGATCCCAGCTAAGTTGTTCCTTATTGTTCTTTTCACATTTTGTGCTTGTTTTTCATTTCGCTTTCACTTTGTGTTTTTTATTATTATACAGCCGTCCATTCAGTTTGGCGGTTGTACAATTTCAATATTTTTTGCAGTTTGTTTTGTAACCATGCTTCCTAATAAAACGAAGGGGACTTGTGGTCATTGTTTTCATGCTGAAGAAGGCCACAATTACTGTCCCTCATGTAGGAAGTGTTCTTATAATTCACCCTGTAAGGTAGTGTGGTTTATGGGGAGACTAGCAATGGAATGAATTCTCTCACCCGTGCCAACCACGTAAACAAAAGCTGAAGCAGGGGAAGCGAGCCCACGCTGTTCAGAGCTCTTATTCAGCGAACGTATCAGGTAAGTCTAGTGTTGGTGCACCTGCACCAAACCGCCCTTCTCAGGGCGAAGTATTGACTCCAGTGGTACCCGTTGCCATTAGCTTAGCATGGCCTTCACCGCACGGGCTTAGTTAGGATTCGGCCTTGGCCGATAATAGTTGTCCACATTCGGGTACGAGTGAAGAGTGTCCTGCACTTTCAGGCAGCCCCTCTCACTCAAAACCCATCTCTCGTTCTCCATCGCCGACCCCTCGCTACAGCGGTCGACCTCGGGAACCATTGGTCCGTTGGTAAACCCAGACCTCCCCTCGAGCTGTCAGTATACGGCTCACGGGTCCGTCAACAGGTCACTGACCATGCTGTCGATCATTCTCGAATTACCAGGGCAGTCTTTACTGGAAATACAGAGACACACCTTCCGGTCTACTGCCAATCGGTCATGTGATCAGTCACCTGATCCTCGGTCAGTACAGTGGCCTCCTAAGGGTTCTATGCCATATCCATTCAGTGTAATGGGCTATCCTCATGGCGAGACGTTTTCTTTGACAGCTTTTGGGCAACCTACAGGGTTTTGGCCAACACCAAATTTCTGGCCATCCTTTTGTTACCCTCCCTCCACTGATACCCAACAAACCCATCAACCTAGGGGTTCTTGGGGAGGAGATGAAAGGGATGATATAGGTCGTGGTCACCTCGTAACCATCGCTCTCCCACTGAGTGCAAGTGCCAGTGACCTTGCTTTCCTTCACAACACCTGCACCGCTTGCGTATTTCACCAAAATGGGAGGATCGTGATCATTCTCGGTCACTGAGACATCCTACCAGGCAATGCGTTCTCCCTCGTCTTCCCCTGGACATTTCTGTCGTTTACAGGGCAAATGTTTTGGGTCCAACTGGAGACATGACCCGGATGAGGTCTCCATCACGGCACCGGAAGATCGAGAGCTCTGTGGGGACTTGCCTCGATTGGGGGAAGGGTATGCATTGTCCCTTTGCACTTTTCATCCATTGATTGCAGGGTTCTCCACAATTTTGAAAAATAAAGGGGTGCCCTAATTTGCATATTTATTTACATATCATTAGCATATTTCCAGATCATATTATTAGGAAGTGAAAAAAGTTTCCAAAATCAAAAACTCCTATTTTATTCATTCAGCAAACTAAAATGCACTGAAATGTGTTGAGATCACCCATTTCCAAACCTTTCACAATGTAAAAATTTCAGGAAGGAAGTTGACAGTTACACAGGCTAGACGATGTTACAGTAATGTTGGCAAGCATGTTTTACACACAGGCATTGTTGATGTACATGTATGCACCTCTAGGCTAGCTATCACTTAGTTTTGAGTTGTTGGTTTCACCTTGTAAATGTGCATGTCATTCATAAAAATTAATTTAAAACAATTCATTTCCCTTTATTTCTCTAAAATTTGATATCTTTTTAATTTTCATAAATGGAAAACAATTTTTCATCAAAATTTGCCGGAAATACGTACATTTTTTAATGTGACGAATTTGGGCTAAGAATAACCGAATACGTTCAGTGCAAATGTACAGTAACAAACATGGCTGCCACATTGGAGCTACCTCGTGGTACTACGATCACGATTCACATCCAAACGTGATCATTTAGGACATTAATTTTACCATGGAACCGTACCGGAGTAGTTATTTCTAAAGAACATGTATAAATTTAAGCAATAAACCACACCCTGGGGATGGTATACCAAGAGGTTTTGACCAGTGAACGAAATATATGCACGAGCGATAGCGAGTGCATATATTGAGTTCACTGGTCAAAACCGAGTGGTATACCTTCCCCAGGGGTGGTTTATCGCTATTATATTACACCAGTATATTGAAAATATCGGAAACAAGATAAGAAATAACGTTTTCTCGTTTCATATGTGCCTCTGTGTCTAATCTGCATAACAATAACGCGGCTTTTTTTCAAGACAGCTGATCTTGGCCTCAATGTGAATGTCGTGCAGCGACTGGATTTATTTTATCTGCTCGTCGTTTCTAGGGATAATCTGTACATTGATCGGCTCATTAAAAGTGCACAGTGATGAATAAACAACCTGTTTGACTCAAGGTATAAACTTGAAGTGGTTTATTGAATACAGCGTGCTTCGATCGTTCCCGGCTGAATTCGCGACTCGGTGAAATGATGATAGACAGGTTGATATTTACAATGTATTTATATTACTGGAAGTTACGTCAGTAGATTTTCGGGTTTGAGGATTTCCCTCTCGGATTGATGACTGATACTCTAGGACAGGATCCCAGACAAATTTCTATTTAGATTAATGGTAAGTCGGCCAGTGTAACCTCTCACTTGCTTCATTTTTATGACAGGACAGGACAGCTCACCAATGTTTCCACTCCAGCCGCGCCGCGCCGAGGCTGGGATCGGGACCGATCTCGTGCATGCCTAGCGCTATAGCGCCTTGACCTTAGTACATGTCACGATGTAGTAGGCGATGGTTTGAACAAATACGCGATGACTGGGTTGCTCTCGAAATTTCCTTCATAATTTCTCATAAAATATTGTCTCATTGAGAGAAAATCCTCCTCTGACAATTCGAAGAGTTCACTATCAATCAGTATTACGGCGGACTACAACTCAACGCTCGTAGACGAACAAAATTTGGACGCGTGCCAGCAGTGCATTATCGTACCAGCAGTGCATTATCACTCGTTTTAGACGCGCTAGTTCGATGTCTAGACCAATCAGATCCCTCGATTTCCACCATCAATATACTGATATAATATAATTTAGGTTTTTGTTCGTATTTATCGATACAATGCGAAAAATCTTTTCATCGTTTCCTACGCTTTGCCATCAATGAGCAGACTTTCGAATTCATATCTCTGCCCTTTGCCTAGCAACTGCCCCCAGAGTCTTCACACAGATTGCACTAGCACCTAGTTCTGTTGCATCTCAACGATTTGCTAATTCGCAGCATGATACAGGAGGATTTAGTCCTTCAAGTTCGAGAACCGTTATCCATAATAATCCGGTTAGGTTTCCTCCCCAGCTACGAGAAGTCGCAGTTAGTTCCCACACATGAGACCAATTTTGTGGGCATGCATTTCATTACCAGCTGGGGCTTTGTCTGCCCTCCTCAGGGGGAGGGTGAACAAACTGATCAGTGTCATTCACCTCATTCTTCCTTGTTTCTTGTTTGAATGTGTGAATGAGTTTGTAAGTTCAAAATAAAACAATTGCGTTGAGAACCAATTGATCTATATTTCATCGGGTTCTGAAATATAACCTTGGTAACGTAAATTACATGGCTAAATTGCATACTAATATACATGTAGTCTACTTATAACAGAATACTGGTTTGCCAACATCACCGACTGGTCCAAGTTAGCACCTCTATTTGTACATGTTAACTGAGAATGAGTGTTGGACAAGAATCATTTGTTGGTAGGGAGGTCCCTAGTGTACCAGAAAGCGGACCTCTCCCTGTTTACTGACGCTTCAAAAGAGGGATGGGGAACCCATTGCAATTGCCAGGTGGCATCCGGCCAGTGGGAGACAGCAGTCAGCCAGCATGACATCAACTGGTTAGAACTGAAGTTGTGTTTCTAGCCTTGCAACAGTTCTAAACTCTGGTATCGAATTGCCAAGTACTGCTCAACTCCGCCAACATGACAGTGGTAGCATACATAAACAAAATGGGGGGGGGGGGGGCACAAGGTCACCACATTTGGGACATAATGTTTTCGTGCAAAGAGAGGGACGTAACACTCAGAGCATGTCACCTCCCAAGAAGATTAAACGAGATTGCCGACGCCCTTTCTTGGCAGAAATTAATTCGGCCCACAGAATGGGAGATTCCCCAAGAGGTGGCCAATCAGATTTTCGCTCACTGGGAAGCCCCCTCAATAGACCTTTTTGCAACTTGCCACAACAGGAAACTGCCAATGTTTGTCTGTCCAACTGTGGACACAAGGGTAGTTGCAGTGGATGCACTGTCAATTTTGTGGGAAGCCATGCATGCATATGCTTACCCACCAATAGTAATCCTACCTCGAAGATCTTGTCCTTCACAAGGTCCAAGAGGAGGATGTTCTTCTCCTAATAGTGTTGTTATGGCCGGTCATGGTTTTCATGGCTGCTGTCTCTTCTGATCGATTGTGCGATTCGGCTTCCGGAGACGACAAATCTCCTAACTCAGGTTCGGGACATCGTTCACCCCAGCCCCGAGGTATTTCGTCTTCAAGCATTCATATTAATATTATCGAAAAATCTCTCATTGAGAAGGGATTCATATTATTGCAAAATCTCTCATTGAGAAGGGATTTTCTAGGGACTCTGTCGCTATTATCGCCAGGCCTCAGAGGGCCAGTACTCTCAGTACCTATAGCGTCAAATGGGAGTGATTTTGTGATTGTGCCAGCGAAGGCAGATTGATCCAATCCATATCACTACCAGTGACTTTGCAGACTTCCCGCTTGATCCTACCCAGAGTTACAGCCCATGAAGTTAGAGCCATTTCAACACCTTGGGCAGTACATGCAGGAGTCCCATTAGCAGAAGTTCTTAAAGCTGCTTCCTGGCGGTCTCCTAATTCTTTCATTAGCTACTACCTGAGGGATATGGCCCAGGAGGCTACAGAATTAAGCTCTCTGGGACCATTTTGTGTCAGCCAGTAGGTTGTATAAATAGTTTGCTGACAAATTCTAACCCAATAGTAGTATAATAAAGGTGAGTTTTTTCGATGAACAGAATTGAAGTTTCTACTGAAACTAATGTCTGTGAAGAAGAAAATACTCACCTTTATGGTGACTCCCTCCCTCCACCCCACAGTTCCTTCTTAGTATTCTTGTTTTCCCTTTTGTCTAGTATGACAAATTTTAGTACTGAGTGGGAAATAGGGCATTGTGGGTCAACCACAGGTGGGTCAGGGGTCACAGGATGTTTTTTATTTGCAAAGTTAAGGCTAAAGCAAATGGGTAAACTCAATAGTAGTATAATAAAGGTGAGTATTTTCTCCTTCACAGAAATTTGTTTCAGTAGAAACTTCAAATATACCAATGATTACACTGCTGAGAATATCAATGCTGTTGCAGACTTGGTTACCAATCTATACTTCCAAAAGTGTCAGAGAAAAAGACTTAGATATGATGGTAATAGAAATTGCAAATCTTATCAAGGAAGAAGACGTACTGCAACAGCAAACACCCAAGGACTTGGTTCAAATAAGGTATGATAACCACCAAGGTTATTGGATAAGCTATTTTTCATCCCCATTCTTTACTTAGTAAATATTTGTTCTTTATATATTCAACATACATGTATGTAATTTTGGAGTTGGTATAATTAACTATTAACAGTATGCTCTGTATCAGTAAAAACAGTCAGGATAAATAAGGTAGGGTATCAATATTTTCCGAGATAGTGTTACCTCTCCCCTCCACTGTCTATGTTTCAACATGCCAACATTATGATAACTTGTTTCAGCAAAGTTGTAAAAAAAACATTTCTCCATGATTTTTGTGTGTCCCCATTTATATTTCCCATGACCAGACCAACCCTAAATTTATGCAACCCAGTGGAACCAGATTTAAACTGAATGCCCATAGCAACAGCCAAATGATCACATATATTGCAAAGATAACAACGAGGATTCATAGTCAAGTGAACGAACATTAAAAAAATGTATGCAAATATATCTAGCAATATGACCACGCCCATGGCAACAGCCCAAATGATCATATATATGTATATTGTAAAGATACCAGCAGGGTTGGATAGGTAACTGGATATAGTCATTCAGCAAATGAACACCTATACCTAGCATGGATCAACATGTGGGATAAACATTTTGAGCACAACTGAACTGTGATAGGTTCAGTAGTGCTATAGGCATAGTGTGGTTTCTGTTCGTCTGTGTGTGTGTGCGTGCGTGCGTGCGTGCGTGTGTGCGAGCATGTGTGTGTGTGTGTGTGTGTGCGTGCGTGCGTGCGTGCGTGCGTGCGTGCGTGTGTGTGGATGACTTAAACTCAAAAACTGCCAGACTGACTGTGTCGATATTTGGTGGGGAGATTACTTTTGGTGTCTAGTTGGGAAACTGTTCAAATGAAAATGATCGCTTCACAGGTATGTGATTTGGGTAAAAAAAACCTCCAAAAATACTGGGCAGATTGACCTGAACTTTGGTGGGATTTTTTTTTTGATGTTTAGTTTAAGAATTGGTCATGACATGATGATCCTGCTAGTGATATGCAAATTAGGGCTAAAAATGTGTTTTAATCAAAAGTCTGTAATTTCAAAGTACTTGGTTGATTTGGCTGAAATTACACAGGGATGTTTCTGGGGATGTACAGATCAAGTGATATTAATTACATGATCCCATTAGTGATAGGCAATTTAGGGCTAAAAAAAACTGGTGAAATGTCTGGCAGAAATATTTAGGCCATGGGAGTGTACAGAAATGATTGTTTTATTGTTCTTATTAAACCATTAAAATTTTTATGGGGTACTTAACATAATGTAACAAGTGTGTATGAATGGCACTGCAATTAATCTCTCCCTCAGGTTGCTTGGAAACTTTGTCTACCTAACTTTAACTAACTACAGGTTCATTCAAGGCAAAATGCCTGTCTGTCTGTCTGTCTGTCTGTCTTGTAGATGATGCAAGTGAATTTGGTATTCAGCCTTACCTCTCAAACTACTGGTGATGAAAGTTGGTTATCATTCTGAAAGTGTTATTTTTAGTCTGCAAATTGTGAGTGTGTCATAGATATGTAATTGGCCCTAGCAACCATGACCACGCCCTTAGCAACAGTGAAATGATAGGTTTTTTGACAATAATAACAACAGGGATGGGTAGGCAATTGAATAAACATTATTTTACAAAATGTAAATGCCCTTAGCAACAGGACCACACCCATAGCAGTAGGTAAACAATGACATATAATGCCAAAATAACACCAATGATGGGAAGGTAAATGAATGAGTATTGCTAAATTGTATGTAGATATGCCAAGCAACAAGACCATGCCCATAGTAACATTAAATGATGGTGTATGTTGCAGATATAATACCATGGATGGGAAGGCATGGGAATAAATCGTCAAAGAATTGTATGCAAATATGTCTAGCAACAAGACCACATGATCATTGCAGAAAATTAAAGTGTACTATCAACAGTTGTGCAGCAGAGGAAGGAGAGAAACTGTATCCTGAAGCTGCACGCATACTGAAAGAAAATACGTACCTACAATGCCATTGGCACTATTTTTAAAAAGTAAAATAGACAGTACAGCATGTAGATGATGTACATGTAATAGGTTGATGTCCCACTCATAGAATAGATTAATTGAACAGTCTGCATATCTAAATAAAGTAGATTATGATTTTACTGTATTGTCTTGTCAAAGAATGCAAAATATTTCAATGCACATTAAGTACAATATAATAATTAAATAGAAACCTATAAAATGTTTAAAACACTATAAATGAATGTGTACCATTGTTTTCTTGGGGTGCATTTTAAGTTTAGGAAATGTTTTGGTTTCATTAATTTCAGTCAAGGATTTTAACATTCATTGTCATACATTTGCCAGATTCCTTGATTTATTAGCCCCATACCCCATTATATCAGATGCAAGCTATCTTTGGAGACCTTGACCTTCGAACTTGATCTTCAGGGTCAATTATCAAAATCAAGGCAATTCCTGCCTATCACAGACACATTATAGTATTAAATCATGTTTACAAGTATACTGAAGAAAAGAACTATATGCAAGCATTATTTTCTGTGCTCATATCACTTTTACTGAATGGCAGCCATATTGTAATCATTATTTACTGTATGACTCAAAAAATGTAATACATAGAGACTCCATTCAAGTGTCTACCCCTTTATTAAAATATTATCAGATGCAAGCTATCTTTAGAGACTTTGACATTTGACCGTGACCTTCAGGGCTCATTATCAAAATCAAGCCAATTCCTGCCTATTACAGACACATTGTAGTGCTTACACATTGCATGCAGGGAGGGACTGTGTCTTCCACAAAGACTTGTTATCATTGTATAATATTAAGCCCCATTCACTTATAATTATTATAAAAGAATAAATTACAAATGTTTTGACATCTGTTCATGCCCCATAGCCCTCATTTCATGCCCCCTAGCCCTCATTTCATGCCAAAAATAGCTTATGAACAGTGCTCCTAGTGGTCAAACAATAAAATCATGGATCTGTCCAGACCTGTAATACTGGAATATGGCATATTTTGATTTTTGTTGATTAATACCTGTTTGTTTTCTAGGCACGGAGAATTAACTGAGAGAAAATTCCTTATGTGTGGTCAAATGAACACTGTCCAAGCTGATGTGGAGATACACGTAAATAAAATTAATACTGATGATGCAACCTTAGCAAGTAATTTCAGGTTGCTAACAGTAACAGAGGTATGAATTAATTGTTTAATGTCTGATTGTCAACACCCTTGTGCTATTTTATTAGGTTCAGTAGTGCTTATGGCCTCATGAAATGTGTGTGTGTGTGTGTGTGTGTGTGTGTGTGTGTGTGTGTGTGCAGATGTATGTAAATGACGTAAAGTCAAAAACTGCTGAACCGATTGCCTTGGTATGTGGTTGGAATATTACTTGGGGCATATAGACGGAAAATTGTTCAAATGGAAATGATCACATCATTAAAAACATGAAAACTACAGGGCAGATCAGTCTGAAATTTGGTGGGAAGATTGTTAGGGCTATTTAGATTAAGGTCTAAAATGTGACTTTTTGCCAAAAGTGTATACAATTATATAATTCCGAAACTAGTGAGCAGATTGACTGAGATTTGGTCAAATAGCAAAATAGTCAATAAATTATGAAGCTTTGTACCTAGAGACACCATTCAAATTTTGCACAATAACTTTGCCATAAAACACAAGTTGGTGACTATAGCTTTGATTGAAGGCTTATTGTAATCTCCATTATGAGAATTGAATATTATTATGTCCCATTGACACCAGTTAAGTGTGCACCCACATTTTGTTGTATATTTCTAGAGGCAAGCTTTCAAGCTTTGACTTTAACCTTCATCTTCATGGTCAAATCAAGGGCAAATGCTGGTGTTTGTCAACAGTGGAATAACATCAATAAAGACGTCTGTGTACTTTGTGTTTTCTGACACATTAATGCATAGAAAGACTGTATCCTATGTAACTTCGCTTCAAAATAACATTTTGATTGGACAGTGTGTATATCACGCACGAAAGCAGATTGAATAGCACCATATATATGGCCGTACGATTGACTGGTATCTTTTTCCGCCCGATTGCATGCATGTGCAATGATTCAAATTTTGGTTCATGTGTAATGTCTCTGCGATGTGTTCATCATTTGTTCAATTTGCTAAAAAAGGAGGGGTAGGACAATCTGGTCTTCTTTTTTTCCCAATGCTTGTAACCACACTGCCCTCGTTCATGGATGCTAAAGCTGTTGGGGCAAACTTATGGGTATTTGTAAAGTCAGTCAATAAGGCTGCTATGTTATGCTGCATTGAGAGAAAATTCATGGTCACATGGACGATTTCAAGCATCCTGATTGGTTTATTCGATGCAGTGTTGTACCCCTTTGTATTACTAGAGCAGAGCAGCACATCAGCTGGCATTGTTCAAGTACTAAGCGTCAACTTTACATCTTGATTATATTCCATAACCTTGGTAACAAACAAACAAACAGAATGAATCTATTCAATGACATATAACTTGTTTTTTATGGAGTCTGCCATACATGTATCATAAACTTATTCTGCGATTATACCCATATTCCCAAATATGTGTAAGGTAATAAGTTTATAAAAAAGAAGAAAGTATATAAATATGACTCATACACATTCATCTTACTTGGGCCTTTATTACATGTATCTCATTATCATTTTCAGATTTCATCAGAATTGTTGCCTCATACCCTTGGTTCAATATATTTGTAAAAGTTTCATCCCAAAAGATACCATTCAAATGTGTATATCCACATTCTTGACTTAGAACTTTGATTGTACCCCTAATTTTCAAGGTCAAACTTAAGTTTGCAGAGTACATGCAACTGCCACACAGCTACTAGTTGGAGGGAGGAGGGGGTTCTCCTGAGAAGGCTTGTTTCAGATGTTTCTTTCATGAATACTTGTTGAACTTTTGATTTTCTAACAAATGTTTTATTCTTCTTTCAGAATAAAAGCACAGAGTATGGATTATATAATGGTTTCCCCCAAATGGCATGTCAGCATGTAACAGCAGCAAAAGAATCCTGTTTCTCTACTCCTCATCATTACATTGTGTACAATGTTTCAATGTGTGGTAAAGATGAAGTACTCCTATCAAGATCACACTTACACAAGGAGTTGGTTGAGAGAGAAGGCCTGTGTATAAATGAAGATCCACCCATTCAACCATCTTACTTTTTATATTCAAATGAATCGTGTAGGGATGGGCTTATTCGTTTGAATCTCTTACCCTTGTTAAATGTGTACTTGGGAATAAAGGCACTTTTGTTACTACACAGGGAAATTGCAGAAACAAAGTAACATACAGTGTATAAGGCCAAATAAAAACAAATGTGTGTTGCTGATAAACTGGCCGACCCTAGTTTAAGCCTCCTACTCTAAAACTTTTTTTTGCATAAAAAAAAGGTAAAATGGTGAAACTTTTCTGTCATTTGTGAAATGTGTGTGTGTGTGTGTGTGTGTAAATTACTTTAAAGTCAAAAACCACCTGACCAATTGCTTGGTATTTGGTGGGGACATTACATAGGAGGTGTAGATGTAAAATTGTTTAAAATGAATGAGTGCATCAAAGATGTGTGTGATTCTTGGTGTGAGAAAATGCTTTGTTCTATTGATGCCATGAAATCACCTCTGTTTGAGGTTTATGCTCCTTTCTGTTTGATAATAAAAATCAAGAGGAGAGAGGTTGGACATTTAGTACACAGTACTCATTGTTTTAATGCCTGCTCATCCATCCATCTCTCTCTCTCTCTCTCTCTCTCTCTCTCTCTCTCTCTCTCTCTCTCTCTCTCTCTCTCTCTCTCTCTCTCTCTCTCTCTCTCTCTCTCTCTCTCTCTCTCTCTCTCTCTCTCTCTCTCTCTCTCTCTCTCTCTCTCTCTCTCTCTCTCTCTCTCTCTCTCTCTCTCTCTGTACATAAAGTTTAAATAGCAGAAGCATGGATTGTAAATTGCTACTTATTACTACTTACACAGAACAAGTTAGTTGTGACATATAGGTAAAGTTATGAACCACATGTTACAAAATTGGTAACGAGAAGAAAAATTTTTGCATTGTTTCTACATATGGAAAAAATAATTTGATACAGGACTGACAATAGAAAAAAATTTGCTGTCACAGTGATGGGAAGAAATGGCTGCCATACCCACTTCCCCCCCCCCCCCCCCCAATCAAATGGTTCTCCTCTTAGTATCAAACACTCTATAAAGGGTGCGTAAAATGTCCTTTGTGGTGTTCATTTGATGTCTGTATGGTTGCATGTGTAGTTTATTTCAAAAGGGAATAAATCAAAAACTGTGTTCTGCAGTAGCAGTATAGTGAGCACAGTCTCATCCAGAATGGCATATCTCTTGGTGTAGTAATAGGATTGATGCCCTCAGGGGCTGAAAACCTCTCCTCCCCTACTCTCTAGTTTGGCATGTTAGTAGTTAACACTCTTGTCACCTTTGATCCAGTATTACCTACAGTTACATAATGCGTGGAAGAAAATATTGCACAATTAAAAAGTCCTGTCTTCATAATTTATCTCTCTTGCACATATTATGTCTAAATGGCATTTTCTCATGTACAGGCATCTCCTTAGCCAAATATGCCAGTTTTTAAAAATGTGCATCATGCCAATAAAACATAGTAAAACAAAGAATTCTTTGCAAGTACATTAAAACCTTGGACATAAAGCAAGAATTAATTATCACTACAATTTATAATTAAGTGTTTTAGAGAGGTGGCATGAAGCAGGTCTGATTATGTATTTATACATAATCAGGGTTAATGAAGTAGTGACCTTTCTACTCTTCCATCGCCCTCTCTGTTGGCATTTCTCAAGGGGATTACGCATCATTTGCATTCCCTGACCTCTGACCTTCTGTTGTCTCTCATTTACTATTCTGCTTACTTCATTCATTCTGTTCCTGCTTCTAGTATGAGCACAGGGGGCAGTGAGCATGTGACTGATGGATCGATCGATCGGTTGATTTATTGATTGATTGAATTATTAAGTGGTTGAATGAATGATTGATTGAATGATCAATTTTTGTGGTGCAATATAACTTATTTTGTGTGTGATATTGATCAATTCATTCAATGAGTTTTAAAACTATCTCTTTTTCTTTCCCTGGTTACTTTGCTCTCAGCTATATCTCAGACCACTAGCAGTCTGAGACTGTATGTAATTCTCTCTTTTCTTTATTGACTAAATAAAGACGCCTTGTCCATTCTTCTTATCTAAATTAAAACATTCCTAATCTTATAATTGGCGAGAGATCACTTACATCAACAGTTTGCTTTAAGGGTGTTCACATATGTAAAAAACCTTGCCACGGCCTGGTCCCAGTAAACAAATTAATCAGGTGTTAACTTTTGGTCTGCGTTCAGATTGCATATTTGTCGTCATCGAGTCTAGGACAAAAACAGCACCCTCAGTCACATCAACGCTACTATTGTTAATTATGGCTGACTTCGATAATTGTTTACTTTCCAACTGATAATAACATTACACATTCACGGGACGCTTAGACAATAGTAAAAAGGTCAACATATACTGTAGGTCAACATGAGAGGGCGTCATCTGGGACAAGGTCTGCATTCACACAGACGTTTTTGCTCTGGGACAAGACCAGGCCCGGCCCAGGCCAGGGCCTGAACCACCTTCTCGTCTGGGACCAAATCTTGTCCGGGCCAGGCCCTGGCTAAACCGTTCACACCTGTTTTTTTGTCCCAGACCAGAACCTGGCCATGGCCTGGCCCTACACAAAATTCGTAGTCTGAACAGGCTATTTATCTCTCATCTGCTGGGAGATTATCACACTGGACAAACATTCGATCATGCACAAACTAGTAAGAAAGAGAATCGAACGAAGTAAAAACAAGATTTTTGATTTTGAAATAGTGAAGAGATCGTATGAAGTTATGTAGGCGAATTCTCCAGCATGATTGCCTGCAGATGCGATCTTACGGCCAACCACACATGTAATAATGGGAAGGTTTTATAGAACATTGGAGCATAGATCTCTCACGGCAGGAGTTTTTAAGGTCAAGAATTAATAAGAATTGTTTCTGGTCAGTGTGCATAACTTTCTCCCTACATCAATTACTCCTTCAGGGAAGACAACTGCAGAATTAATCATGAACAATTAAAACAAATAAGTGCATCGTCACACCACTTTTGACAAAGTTTTGTGACCAGAAACAACTTTCTTTTTTTGTGGCCTAAACGTCTAATTACCGAAAAATGACAATATCTTATTAAAACGATACTATTTTCAGGACAGATGTGCTTTGGTATCACAAATGTATTTACCAAATTATATTGAATTTGAAAAGTGCATTCTTGAGATATAGCCTAATTACTGAAAACCATTCATTATGCAAATTGCTCATTAATATTCACGGTATGTTTACCAAAACCTGGTCAGTTCTTGCGATTACCCTATGAAACACGTCTACCAAATTTCGTTTGAATTGATCCAGTCGTTTTTTAGAAAATGGTGATACAGACAGACAGACACAGACTTTTCACCTCTATTATATAACCTTCCTTACAGAAGGTAAAAAAAAAATGACTACTCACCAGCCTAATATGCTGATGCCCAATATGGCCTTGGTCAAACTGCGCATGGGTCATTGAATTCACTCGTTCAAAAAAATACCAAAAAATAGAAAAGAACTTGTACTGACTTGAAATTAACAAATCTGAGAATCTACACACCAGATATCAAAGCAATCTAACAAGTACTATTTGAGAAGTTGAAAATATTATTTTTGACAAAAATTAAGAAAAAAATTGAAAATGGCACAGATCAACTTGGCATGAACAAATCTGAATAGCCCCCTCCCCCTTAATCACTAACACTGCCTTCCCTATTCATTGGTTGGTGGAAATCAGAGGCGTGTGGGTAGTAACTGAGACCTATGTCGGACCACGTGGTGTGAGATGTAATCACACTTTGAGCAGTAAGTCTTGGGACTCTACGTAAATGAGTCATGGACTCTCAAGTGTAAATGTTGATGAGTGTGACAAAAATGAAACAAAAAGTCCAATTGAGTTGTAGATACCTGTAGAACAGCTTTAATTGACCTTGTTCATCAATTTACAAAACTATTCATGATAGAGATATAGACATACAACAGTAACCATTACATTAACAATACTAAGTGTCAAAGAAAACATGATGTGATGAAATTACACAACTGATGACAAATTCTTCATACATACTGGCTTTCCATAATTTTTACATCAAGTACCTATGTGACAAACTGAAAAATAGCACCAATGGCACTGTGGCACAACTGTACAGTTTTAAAAAATGTTTATGCACATGCTGATCCATGCTAGGCATAGGTGTTGATTTGCTGAATGACTGGCTGATTGCCTATCCAACCCTGTTATCTTTGCAATATACATGTATGGGCATGCTCTTGTTGTTAGGTAAAATCACTGATGAGATCATTACAAATGTATATGCTTAATATTTCTTGATCTATACACCCCCAGATGCACTCCTCTTTAAATTTCAGCCCAATCTGCTGGGTAGTTTTAGAATTAAAGATTGTTGACCAAAAAGACATAATTTGCATATTACTAATGGAATCATCATGTCATCAACAAATCTTAATTTACATACCCCTAAGAATCAATCGATCTGGCGTTTTTTGACTTTAAGTCATTTACACACACACACACACACACACAGACATTTCACCATGCCTATAGCACTACTGAATCTCAGTTCAGTTGTACTAGAAACAGAAAGATATCACATCTTTACTTGTTACCATGGAAATGAAACATTTTGTTTCACTCCAGGATCTCTATTTTTGCCAACATAATCAGATAACTTGTATATGTCATCTCATTAGTACAGGAATGGAAGGAGAGATTCATTAGTAACTGGTCATGGTAAAACATAAATAACTAGATATAACATTGCTGATTTCCTTCCTTTTATAAACACTTCTATTGTGAGCAAGTACACGGATGGCCATTTTGTCAATCGATTATACAATAGTAAATGACTAAAGTCTAAGAATTTGACAAAAGTTACTTGTAATTGAATATACAGTATTGGACTAGCTAGTTCATTTACTTTTAGCAGTTTGGTGACCTACAACCTTTTGATGACCTCTAGGTCATAGGTCACACAAAGTAGTGTCAGTATTTGCACATATACCCGTCCTAAAAAAATCTAAATGTACAAGACTTCATTTCAATATTTGTCTTTTTTTGAATATCAGGACCAACTTATTTTGATGTAATTGCACAAAAAACTGAATGATTTTTTTTTTAAATTTGTATTTCATGCTAGAATAGCGAAATGACTATTTCTTTTACATACATCAAATACGATATGATTGAAGAAAAAAAGTTTTGTTTCATAACCTCAACTTTGAAGTAAAATCACCAACACCTTGTCTTGTACAAGAATGAAAAGAACATTGACTTGTATCTCATATGTTTTAATAAATTCTTAATTATCGTCTGACTACAATGACTTTTTAAAATCTTAGCATTTTTAATGCAATAAAGATCAACACAAAGTGTGATGACAAATTACCCACAAAATGATGACATCATTGTAATTATCAATTCATGCAATAAGTAGATTGATGGGAGAACATGAGCAATCTTTTTTTTTAAATCCCAAATATAGATATTTACACACAATATATAGAATATCTTCAAAAGTTTTTTCATTTTTTTCAATAAAAGTGAAACTTCTAACCTTTGCTACTTAACAGAACTCACTTAATTTGAATAGCACCTTACCTCAAATTCACTATATTACACAAATTCACATTTTAATATAGAGTGCTAGATTTGTCTTGTTGCTATGGATACAATGACATCATAAACAACAAAAGAAGGTGAGGGTTAGGGATAGATCAGCTAGCAGTGACTTTAGGTAAAAGCTAACCTTTATGACATACAGAAAGACATACATTGTTTAAGTTGTATAATACTATTTCCATAAATAGCAATCTAAACCATAGATTTGTTAGAGGTTGATGTAGACTACAAGTACATTGTAATGTACTAAGGTAAGAACCTGGAGTACAAAGTTCACATGGGCAACTTTCCTATAGGGGTAGCTATTATTGGCATCATTTGGGCAACTTTCCTGTAGGTTGGCTATTATTGGCACTGCACCAAGGAGCTTTGTCAAAGACTCTCTGATCATGTGGATATGATTGTAAAATAAATAGGCGAACACAAGATGGTCTTTGGCATCTCACTGTCATCATGAATACAAATGATCAAAACAGTCCTGACTTTTTGACCCAGGATGACCCTTAACCTCTGACCTTGTCTTTCCATTTGTCTTTAATGCATCAGATACTTTAAAATTGTTTGTACACCTTGATTGACTCATTAGATCCTTGTACATTCTGATGGCATGCGTAAAGTGAAAGCAAGATATATATCAGTGACTGTGCTTGGCTACACCCACTGGGAAATAGAATACATGAAAGTTTTGTAGTAAAAGAACACCACACAGATTTGATTTGGGTAACACTACAACTTGTCATGACATCTGAACATAGAAAATTGACAAAATTATCAGAGAAGCAGCATGAAAAGCAACATAATACAGAGCCAACAATAAGTAAATCTGTGCAAGTTTACTGTTGAATCTATAGTAAACTGCCAATGTTCACGTGGATCAGTTTTTATAATACTTTCCTGCATATACCTGTAGAGGGCGCTATGACAAGATTGATATTCTCTGAAAGGCAGTGTTGTGATGAAGAATGTTTTCTGTGTCTAAACAGCAAGTGATTTAAGATTCTAGTCTAACAATTCTATATATGTAACTGGTACTTTTCCCTTTTGATTGCCACGTTCCCCCATCATCCAATCAGAATCCATCCCAGGAAGACTGTAAACTGTAATAATCTGGAAAACAAAACAGAAAAAAACTTTAAATATTACAAAAGTTGTTGTGCACAATTGTTAGCAATGAAATTACTCCCACAATTAAGTTTTTCCATTTTCACCACAACATAGAATTATTGTTCTAAGGTATCTCAAATGAAGTTTATTTATTGAATGACCTAGATCATTTTATCACATTCTACTGCCAAGACTTTTAAATTAACAATTACTGAAAGTAAGAATTAATCAGAAACAGACAAATTCCTAAGGCTATAATTATTGACAAACCTTACTTGTTTTGCATTGACAACTATATTCCTTTTCATAAATGCCTAGTATGTGGGTGTTTGAGACACAAACTTTGGATCAAAAGAACTGTGAGCTATGGTTTGATGCAATCTTTGACTCTAATACAGAATACATACAATGTGAGTCAACAGAACAGAACATGTTAAAGGGAGATATTTAGGTGACCAACTAACTCAAAACATCCTAATACAAGGTAACAATTAACTATTTCTTATGACCCATTCAAACTCTGTATATATTATACTGAATACATCCTTTGAGTAAACACTGGTAACCTTGGTAACCAGACAGAAAACAGGCTATAGTTCAATAAGCTAAACACCACAATGTATTATACCTTAAGGATTAAGACTTTATCATTTTTATGTGTAGACCTCTCTGTCAGCTCCAGAAATATCCACACCAACTATCAAACAGATCAGGCAAGACTACTGGTCAAAGCAGCATCATATTGATCCTATCACATCCCCCCCCCCCACCCCCCACCCCCCACCCCCCCCCCAACCCATCTTAGCTACTTTTAACTTATATACTTTAAATCAGTGTTAAATGTATTATGTCTTCTGGAATCAAAGTGCAACACAAATTACTGTCAAAAGTATGCTACCATCTGTAGTTTTGATTACAATAAACAAACTAATGTTACAGTAACTATTCAAAATAATGACAGCTGTAATTTAAATATTATTAAGAGGGTAGTTACAAATGTTTGAATTCTTTCCATTAATTGAAGAAATGCAAGGTATTATGGTATGAGATTTCATTATTATATACTTGTTAATTCAAAAAGTGCAAGTGCCACAGCAAGCTTTATTTTGAATTGCAGCAGCAGGGTTTATTAAAGGTGATACATGTAAGTAGGTAAAAGGTACCAGGGTTATAACCAAAATAGATCCTAAATTGTATGTAAGGCTGTCTCTTTACTCACAAGCATCCACGCACGCATGCACACACAAACACACTTTACTATACCTATAGCACAACTGCACTCAAGTCCAGTTGTACAATGATATAGTATATAGTAATTGACAGCAATGGTATATGTGGTATATAGTAATTGACAGTAATGATATATATAGTATATAGTAATTGACAGCACTGATATATGTAGTATATAGTAATTGACAGTAATGATATATGTAGTATGTAGTAATTGACAGCAATGATATATGTAGTATGTAGTAATTGACAGTAATGATATATGTAGTATGTAGTAATTGACAGCAATGATATATGTAGTATATAGTAATTGACAGCAATGATATATGTAGTATGTAGTAATTGAAGCAATGATATATGTAGTATGTAGTAATTGAAGCAATGATATATGTAGTATGTAGTAATTGCCAGCAATGATATATGTAGTATATAGTAATTGACAGCAATGGCATATGTAGTATATAGTAATTGACAGCAATGATATATGTAGTATGTAGTAATTGACAGCAATGATATATGTAGTATGTAGTAATTGAAGCAATGATATATGTAGTATGTAGTAATTGACAGCAATGATATATGTAGTATGTAGTAATTGACAGTAATGATATATGTAGTATGTAGTAATTGACAGCAATGGTATATGTAGTATATAGTAATTGACAGCAATTATATATGTAGTATATAGTAATTGACAGTAATGATATATGTAGTATGTAGTAATTGACAGCAATGGTATATGTAGTATATAGTAATTTACAGCAATTATATATGTAGTATGTAGTAATTGACAGCAATGATATATGTAGTATGTAGTAATTGACAGCAATGGTATATGTAGTATATAGTAATTGACAGCAATGATATATGTAGTATGTAGTAATTGATAGCAATGATATATGTAGTATATAGCAATTGACAGTAATGATATATGTAGTATGTAGTAATTGACAGTAATGATATATGTAGTATGTAGTAATTGATAGCAATGATATATGTAGTATGTAGTAATTGACAGCAATGGTATATGTAGTATGTAGTAATTGACAGCAATGATATATGTAGTATATAGTAATTGACAGCAATGATATATGTAGTATGTAGTAATTGACAGCAATGATATATGTAGTATGTAGTAATTGACAGCACTGATATATGTAGTATATAGTAATTGACAGCAATGGTATATGTAGTATGTAGTAATTGACAGCAATGATATATGTAGTATGTAGTAATTGACAGTAATGATATATGTAGTATGTAGTGATTGACAGCAATGATATATGTAGTATGTAGTAATTGACAGCACTGATATATGTAGTATGTAGTAATTGACAGTAATGATATATGTAGTATGTAGTAATTGACAGCACTGATATATGTAGTATATAGTAATTGACAGCAATGATATATGTAGTATGTAGTAATTGACAGCACTGATATATGTAGTATATAGTAATTGACAGTAATGATATATGTAGTATATAGTAATTGAAGCAATGATATATGTAGTATGTAGTAATTGACAGCAATGGTATATGTAGTATATAGTAATTGACAGCAATGATATATGTAGTATGTAGTAATTGACAGCACTGATATATGTAGTATATAGTAATTGACAGCAATGATATATGTAGTATGTAGTAATTGACAGCACTGATATATGTAGTATATAGTAATTGACAGTAATGATATATGTAGTATATAGTAATTGACAGTAATGATATATGTAGTATGTAGTAATTGACAGCACTGATATATGTAGTATATAGTAATTGACAGTAATGATATATGTAGTATATAGTAATTGAAGCAATGATATATGTAGTATGTAGTAATTGACAGCAATGATATATGTAGTATGTAGTAATTGACAGCAATGATATATGTAGTATGTAGTAATTGACAGCAATGATATATGTAGTATGTAGTAATTGACAGCAATGATATATGTAGTATATAGTAATTGACAGCAATGATATATGTAGTATGTAGTAATTGACAGCAATGATATTTGTGGTATGTAGTAATTGACAGCAATGATATATGTAGTATATAGTAATTGACAGTAATGATATATGTAGTATGTAGTAATTGACAGCAATGATATATGTAGTATGTAGTAATTGACAGCAATGATATATGTAGTATATAGCAATTGACAGTAATGATATATGTAGTATGTAGTAATTGACAGTAATGATATATGTAGTATGTAGTAATTGATAGCAATGATATATGTAGTATGTAGTAATTGACAGCAATGGTATATGTAGTATGTAGTAATTGACAGCAATGATATATGTAGTATATAGTAATTGACAGCAATGATATATGTAGTATGTAGTAATTGACAGCAATGATATATGTAGTATGTAGTAATTGACAGCACTGATATATGTAGTATATAGTAATTGACAGCAATGGTATATGTAGTATGTAGTAATTGACAGCAATGGTATATGTAGTATGTAGTAATTGACAGTAATGATATATGTAGTATGTAGTGATTGACAGCAATGATATATGTAGTATGTAGTAATTGACAGCACTGATATATGTAGTATGTAGTAATTGACAGTAATGATATATGTAGTATGTAGTAATTGACAGCACTGATATATGTAGTATATAGTAATTGACAGCAATGATATATGTAGTATGTAGTAATTGACAGCACTGATATATGTAGTATATAGTAATTGACAGTAATGATATATGTAGTATATAGTAATTGAAGCAATGATATATGTAGTATGTAGTAATTGACAGCACTGATATATGTAGTATATAGTAATTGACAGCAATGATATATGTAGTATGTAGTAATTGACAGCACTGATATATGTAGTATATAGTAATTGACAGTAATGATATATGTAGTATATAGTAATTGACAGTAATGATATATGTAGTATGTAGTAATTGACAGCACTGATATATGTAGTATATAGTAATTGACAGTAATGATATATGTAGTATATAGTAATTGAAGCAATGATATATGTAGTATGTAGTAATTGACAGCAATGATATATGTAGTATGTAGTAATTGACAGCAATGATATATGTAGTATGTAGTAATTGACAGCAATGATATATGTAGTATGTAGTAATTGACAGCAATGATATATGTAGTATGTAGTAATTGACAGCAATGATATATGTAGTATGTAGTAATTGACAGCAATGATATATGTAGTATATAGTAATTGACAGCAATGATATATGTAGTATGTAGTAATTGACAGCAATGATATTTGTGGTATGTAGTAATTGACAGCAATGATATATGTAGTATGTAGTAATTGACAGCAATGATATATGTAGTATATAGTAATTGACAGTAATGATATATGTAGTATATAGTAATTGACAGCAATTCTATATGTAGTATGTAGTAATTGGCAGCAATGATATATGTAGTATATAGTAATTGACAGCAATGATATATGTAGTATATAGTAATTGACAGTAATGGTATATGTAGTATATAGTAATTGACAGCTATGGTATATGTAGTAAATAGTAATTGACAGCAATGATGTATGTAGTAATTGACAGTAATGATATATGTAGTATGTAGTAATTGACAGCAATGATATATGTAGTATGTAGTAATTGACAGCAATGATATATGTAGTATATAGTAATTGACAGTAATGATATATGTAGTATATAGTAATTGACAGCAATGATATATGTAGTATATAGTAATTGACAGCAATGATATATGTAGTATATAGTAATTGACAGTAATGATATATGTAGTATATAGTAATTGACAGTAATGGTATATGTAACAGTGTTTTAAATGAGTGGTTTGTAATAATTGAAAACATCACATGAAATGACATCACAGCTGGGCTGCCATCATAGATTTCCCCATAATTATTTCAAAGGTCAAAGGTCAATACAATGCCACTCAGGCAACTATATCAAATACATATTGCTGTTGACATGGTGTTTGCTTCATTATTTTGAAATGGTGGTGAATAAAACTATAAAACTTGATGAATTTTGCCACAATGATATCACATCCACCACATTGACTTTGCCTGTTTGAGGTAACCATACAGTAATGAAACCAATTTGATGACAAGACATAAATACATGTAGTGTCGGTACATGTAATTGATCAAAACAAGTTGGAACCAGTGCCAGTATTGATATGAGTGTTATATGTGTCACTATATTGTTAATGTATAAATGAAGACTTCCATTGGTCAAATGATTTAATGGTTATTGTCATACTAGCTGTAACTATATTGTTAATGTATAAATGAAGACTTCCATTGGTGAAATGATTTAATGGTTACTGTCACACTAGCTGTAACTATATTGTTAATGTATAAATGAAGACTTCCATTGGTGAAATGATTTAATGGTTACTGTCATACTAGCTCTAACTATATTGTTAATGTATAAATGAAGACTTCCATTGGTGAAATGATTTAATGGTTACTGTCATACTAGCTCTAACTATATTGTTAATGTATAAATGAAGACTTCCATTGGTCAAATGATTTAATGGTTACTGTCACACTAGCTGTAACTATATTGTTAATGTATAAATGAAGAATTCCATTGGTCAAATGATTTAATGGTTACTGTCACACTAGCTGTAACTATATTGTTAATGTATAAATGAAGACTTCCATTGGTCAAATGATTTAATGGTTACTGTCACACTAGCTGTAACTATATTGTTAATGTATAAATGAAGAATTCCATTGGTCAAATGATTTAATGGTTACTGTCACACTAGCTGTAACTATATTGTTAATGTATAAATGAAGACTTCCATTGGTGAAATGATTTAATGGTTACTGTCACACTAGCTGTAACTATATTGTTAATGTATAAATGAAGACTTCCATTGGTGAAATGATTTAATGGTTACTGTCATACTAGCTCTAACTATATTGTTAATGTATAAATGAAGACTTCCATTGGTGAAATGATTTAATGGTTACTGTCATACTAGCTCTAACTATATTGTTAATGTATAAATGAAGACTTCCATTGGTCAAATGATTTAATGGTTACTGTCACACCAGCTGTAACTATATTGTTAATGTATAAATGAAGAATTCCATTGGTCAAATGATTTAATGGTTACTGTCACACTAGCTGTAACTATATTGTTAATGTATAAATGAAGACTTCCATTGGTGAAATGATTTAATGGTTACTGTCATACTAGCTGTAACTATATTGTTAATGTATAAATGAAGACTTCCATTGGTCAAATGATTTAATGGTTACTGTCATACTAGCTGTAACTATATTGTTAATGTATAAATGAAGACTTCCATTGGTCAAATGATTTAATGGTTACTGTCACACTAGCTGTAACTATATTGTTAATGTATAAATGAAGAATTCCATTGGTCAAATGATTTAATGGTTACTGTCACACTAGCTGTAACTATATTGTTAATGTATAAATGAAGACTTCCATTGGTCAAATGATTTAATGGTTACTGTCATACTAGCTGTAACTATATTGTTAATGTATAAATGAAGACTTCCATTGGTCAAATGATTTAATGGTTACTGTCATACTAGCTGTAACTGGACTACTATGTTTTTGATCTGACAATGCAACAATACATTTTCTGAAAATTATTAAAATACCAATAATTAGACATTGTCAATTATGTAGTACAGGGACAGGTTGAAATCAAGATCAAGTTGGGGGCATTGATTTTAGGGTGTGAACACAAACATCAATGATTGGAATTAGTGTACAATAAGTATGTGTATCAGATACACAAATATATTACTCATTGGTGATTCTACACTGTTGAGGGTGTACCGTATTATGAGTACCAGTGTGCCCTTTAAGCCAATTTGACGCGCCACTGACACACACATTTTCTAGTGACGCACCAAAATTTGGTGTTTCCCTATCTCTTTCTATGTGGTGACTCACAAGAAATGCCAGTTTTTATCATTTTGACTCACAACAACAAATTTGGCTATCATTAGAGGACATACTGGTGAGTACATCATTTCATCTAACATTCCAGTTGCAGCTAGTGCAGCTTTCACATGTACCTTTCACTTCATTTTAATTTGTGAGACGCTCCAGGGAAATGTAAAAAAAAATATCATCAGGACAATGGTAGAATTGTGAAAATATGTTTTGAACAGATCCTGCTTATATTGCCCGAGTCAAAAGATCTGATATTTGATTTGCAACTACTTTCACTGATGAAGATGTGCTGATGAGAGTGACACATGTACATGAACCTATGTCAGAGGCACACGCTATTGTTTTTGTATTTAGTGGTCCTATTGAGTTTATTTAATAATCTTTGCATACAGTCTATCTTTTTATCTCACTTCAAATAAGCAAGTTAACATTACTGATTCAATCTTTATATCGCATAAAGTGTTCATGACCTTTGACCTTGAAATACAAGATGGCAGCCAAACTTGATAAGATTGAAGCAGCTACAGCCCACACCAGAACAATGAGATCTCTGGAACGTTACGGATTGTGTGAATAATACATTGTATATTACTAGATGCAAACATGTAGACGAATTAGTTATTTGGTTCTAGTTTTTAATCATCATGTGAATTTATCTCTGCAAACATTGATTGAAATAAATTTGAAATGTGAAAAGAATTACGATTATACTGAAAGATTTTAGATGGCAAAATATTTTACTAAAACATTACAAACAGAAAATATAGAAATATATCCAAATAAATAGGAAAATAATTGATTGTGAATTTGATATGACTTAAAATGATAGCTGAATATGTAGGTTGATCAAACACAAACTAATGATATAAATTGAAGAAAGCTAAAGCAGCATTAAATTTGCAAAGCTATTGTAGTATATCATATATGGCAGCATGCATTTGAATCATGCTAGGCAGAATAGGCTAGTCAAATCAGATATCTGCATGCATGTACAAACAGCCATCATTCAGATATTCTTTTTAGCAGAATTTGAATGGAAAGTTTGATGGTCATTCCAAGTTTGAAATTGGCCTGGGCAGTCTCTCATTTTTGTTCTGGTCTGGCACTGTACATGCAAATTAATGTTGCAGTACCTCGTCAGCCAGAAGGGAGAGTTCCGAAAGATCAGCTGCATCATAATCATAAAGCACTCTAGCCCTCCGCGTGCCTGTTGGGGGCCTGGCATGGAATGGTGGGGCACTGGGGGTAGATATGTTGACAGAATTTGAGTTATTCCCTGCACCTGGAAGACTGAACAAATGCCAAGACAGCAGGAGAGAGAGAGAGAGATAGAGAGAGAGGGAGGGAGGGAAAGAGAAAAAATGCAATATGAATAAAATTTGTACATACAGATATAATGAAGGCTTTGGGAAACCAAATCACTTGTCAGAAGCTGGAGGGGCTGTAGGAACAGCAGACTCACTTCCTGTGGGCAGACTGAAAGGAATCAAAGATTTGCTTCAGTTAATGGTTATATATGCCATCTCAAAAATTCTAGGTATGTTTGGTTAAGCCTCTTCTAGGTATGTTGGTAAAGACTGTTTCTATATGGTTCGCTCTAAACATGTCAGGTTAGGGTATATATTTGCTTCACATCAATTGTGGCTAGTGTGAATCATGCCTGGAGAGAACCTATTTCTTGATTACTTCACACCTGTTATGTCTGTCTGGTTATGGTAAAACATAGCTCGAGTTATTGCACTTAGTTGAGTAGTCTGCATGCCATCACTAGGTTTTTTTTGACATGGCATCAGTTATAGCTAGTTAACACAAAGTGAAAGAATAGTTGATAGGCTTTCTACAGTCAGTAATTTGGGCAAAAAACTTGAAATGTTTTGTAAATCCTTTCCAGTCCAAAACCAATTGTCAATGTGAAAACTAACTCTTCCACTTATAGTTTGTATCACTTGGTCAAATGACATCACTGTACTTTCCTGTTTTGAATTATACAATATTTTGAGCAAAAACATATGTTAATGTCTTGAAATAAAGGTATTGCTGCTCATGGCATTATCTGCCAAATTGAATCTTCCCATAATTCAGTGAGGTAAGAGGTCACAAGTGGCAGTTATTATAATCTTGTGGAATTACCTTATTCATGTAAATCATTGTAAGAACTGTTTGTATATTGTATACATATACATAACATGTACATATAAAGCTATATATAATAAAATGTTATATTGGAGAATTAATTCAAAGGAAAAATAGTTTCCATGGAAGAGAAAGAAAGCTGTGATAATATGGAGTACATGTACAGGTCTACCCACCACCATTGTTACACCAGTCACTTGGAACATGTAAATAGTTACCTAGGCAACAAAAAGTCTCAAATTGATGTGTCAGTAGAAGTACAGTATATAATTATACATCATTATAAGTATTAGTTAAGCTCAGCAACAACTTTACAATTTTTGGTACTTTTTACTAATTTTGATCTGTTGAAATATAAGCAATTGAAATCTGCAATGGAAAGGTTCAATCACTCACAATAGCTAAATGACCTTATCTGTCACTAGCTGTAATATGTACACTGGCTTGATGTCCATATGTAAACAGTCATTTGACAACAAATTATAAAGTTATAATGTGATGTTGATATTATTTGATCACTAGGCTTAGAATACCACACAATATTAGAAGTAAGTCAAAAGTAAGGACAAGTCTTCATTGAGCACATAGTCCCCCAACTTATAATGCACTAAATAGATAGTATTGTACAACATATAATGCAATGAGAATGAAGAGAAAATTGCATTTTATATTTTGCTTATGGTACACATATTTTAATTGACATACCTGGTTAACTGCTTCTGCAGATCAGCAGTGGTATCAGCACATTGTACATAGTAGTTATGTTGGGCTTCAATGAAATCCTGCAGACATCGCAAGTGATTGGCCTGTAGGTTAGAGATGAAATCATGTGATGAAAATTGGATTGTTCAAATCTGACTGATATGATGGTAACAATTCTAATTTGTACAAATCTGACTGATATGATGGTAACAATTCTAATTTGTACAAATCTGACTGATATGATGGTAACAATTCTAATTTGTACAAATCTGACTGATATGATGGTAACAATTCTAATTTGGACAAATCTGACTGATATGATATTATAATAACAATTCTAATTTGTACAAATCTGACTGATATGATGGTAACAATTCTAATTTGTACAAATCTGACTGATATGATGGTAACAATTCTAATTTGTACAAATCTGACTGATATGATGGTATCAATTCTAATTTGTACAAATCTGACTGATATGATGGTAACAATTCTAATTTGGACAAATCTGACTGATATGATATAACAATTCTAATTTGTACAAATCTGACTGATATGATGGTAACAATTCTAATTTGTACAAATCTGACTGATATGATGGTAACAATTCCAATTTGTACAAATCTGACTGATATGATGGTATCAATTCTAATTTGTACAAATCTGACTGATATGATGGTAACAATTCCAATTTGTACAAATCTGACTGATATGATGGTATCAATTCTAATTTGTACAAATCTGACTGATATGATGGTAACAATTCTAATTTGTACAAATCTGACTGATATGATGGTAACAATTCTAATTTGTACAAATCTGACTGATATGATGGTAACAATTCTAATTTGTACAAATCTGACTGATATGATGGTAACAATTCTAATTTGTACAATTTTCACAGACATGTTGGTATCAATTCTACTTTTTACAAATCTGATTGATACAGTAGCATCAATTCCCATTTTACACACATAGTGACTTACATGGGCACTGCTAACACCTTCAAGGAGCAGCTTGGTAATTTCATACTGTTTATCAAAGTCACTCTGGATCATACGTAACTCCTCTTCTATCTGTAAAGGAAGAAGCACAATTTGTTATTCTCAGAATAGAATAGAAGTACATATCCAGATCTGAAATGTCAGACAACACAATTATACAGACTGTTTCTGAAATTTACAATAAGCATACAAAATCAAAGAAAATGTCTTATGTTCTAAGTATGCTATAGTTGGAAACACTCAGATCAGCTGTTTAGTCTGTTCAGTTAATGACAAAACACAACCTATCAGTTTTTGATAATGGATATTTTGACACTGGTTGGTATATTGGCATGGAGAATTTATAAACACCCCCCCCCCCCCCCACCCCCGGAATAGTATAATTATATTAAATTATATTAACACTTTTGTGAGCAACACATTAGGATCCGACCACTAGTGAAAGTCAAGTGAAGATCACGAGTAATAGTGAAGATCATGTGAGTACTATTAATTGTCATGTGAAGATCGTGTGAGTACTGGTAATTGTCATGTGAAGATCATGTGAGTACTGGTAATTGCCATGTGAAGATCATGTGAGTACACTGGTAATTGCCATGTAAAGATCTTGTGAGTACTAGTAATTGTCATGTGAAGATCATGTGAATATTAGTTATTGTCATGTGAAGATCATGTGAATATTAGTTATTGTCATGTGAAGATCATGTGAGCAATCCAAGCTAAAATTTGTGAGAGTCTAGCAGATATTAATGTATATTATATTGAATCTTAACGTTCACACTGGAAATTGAAAAGTAAGTTGACATACAGGTCTGTTACATTTCTATCATTTAAAGTGATTCATTAGTAAGGGTTTCACATTTCATGTTTTATGCATTTGTCTGGATTGCATAAATTAATAAAATTGCAAATTAATTTCAATTTATAACAATCACATAATAAATCAGGGATGAAAAGAATCGATGGAAATGACCATAAAATAATTTCGGATGATTTTAAGAAAGAACCCTTTATGGCAATGCTCATCAGACCTTAGTCTTGCTGCTAGACGTTCAGGTTTTCTTTCGATGCTATAACTATAAGCGAACGAAGTTCGCATGTGAGGGCTTGCCCGAACAGTCTAGCGAATATCATTTTCAGACTGGACATTCCATTGAGATTACGATAAGCGGTGGGTTGGGCCATATATGCATATATATACTTTAATATATTCAATCACTGCATGCAGGTGTTGACAAACACATTTATGTCATTACTATGTCTTATCAGTTTATGGTAATTGTGTTTGATGAGTGCGTAGATGTTGTCATTCACACATTTTAGTTAACGCATTGGTGGTTATTTTTACAAGCCCCTCCTTAAGATGAATATGCATGAAAATTTAGCTATTGTCCTCTGTTTGTGCTTGTCGCTAATACGGTTCTCTGATTGGCAGTTATTTATATCCTGATGACATTCGCTAGACCTCGGATGTTCCATCCTCGATAGCGTTGTTCGGCTGTGTGTCGTATTTTATCGGAAGAACATCCGAGGGCTAGCTGATAGACTAATCAGACCTTTGAATTGTCAGAACGCGTGAGCCAAAAGAATTCTGATGTATTTTAAATTGATATATTTTTATACATTAGTGAAATAAACTATGTTATGTTATGTTATGTTAATCATACGATGGGAGTTAAGCTTTGAATAATACAAAGTTGATGATTGGCTGATACATGTAATAACATGGTTGATGATTGGCTGATAATAGAGAGTTGATGATTGGCTGGTAATTAAAATGGCCATATGGATGAGGATTGGGTATTTATTTTGGATTTTTAATCTATAAAAGAATTTCATCGTGGCTTCCTACTTGGGAAATCAATGTGAAACAACATTAACAACTAGCTTGTGTGTGTAACTCAATACATTGTATGTACAATAACAAACATTACACACATTTAGTAATCTTTTGCCATTTAATTTATTGAGTTACAAACAAGGACTTGGAATATGTTGTTTCACATTGATTTATTCAAGTAGAAAGACAGGATAAAGTTGTTTTATAAATCCCAAATCCCAAACTAAATATCAAATCCTCATCCATATGGCTACTTTAAGGTTACAGAAAATTGGCTAAAATCAACACCGCAATACATGTACTTGTAGAGCAAGCAATATCTTCAGACTAAAGATGAACACCATTTTAGTGGAAAGTTACTTACTTTATCCATTTCAGAGGGTGAGATCTTTAGAAAGACATGAAGGCAACAAAATGTGAGAGAAAAAGAGATACTTAGGTTCAATGGATCTGTCTATGTAATAATTGTATGTGAGTGATTTTTAATATATGCAATAGATACACAATACAGCTACTCATTGATGATGAAGTGATGAGAACTATGTATGACAAATCATTTCATCTAGGTCTTAGTCTTCCAGCTATGTTTACATTGTTTACATAAATACAATGTACTTGTACACTTTACCACTTTTCATTTTGCAGGTAATTTGATTTGCTGAAGGCCACTTTGTAGCTAGACTGTCCTGTTCTACAGTATAACATGGCTAGTTGTAGCCTGGGATCCATACTGTCCTGTTCTACAGTATAGAATGGCTATTTGTACCCTGGGATCCATACTATCCTATTCTACAGTATAGAATGGCTATTTGTAGCCTGGAATCCATACTGTCCTGTTCTACAGTATAGCATGGCTATTTGTACCCTGGGATCCATACTGTCCTGTTCTACGGTATAGCATGGCTATTTGTACCCTGGGATCCATACTGTCCTGTTCTACAGTATAGCATGGCTATTTGTAGTATGGAATCCATACTGTCCTGTTCTACGGTATAGCATGGCTATTTGTACCCTGGGATCCATACTGTCCTGTTCTACAGTATAGGATGGCTATTTGTAGTATGGAATCCATACTGTCCTGTTCTACAGTATAACATGGCTATTTGTACCCTGGGATCCATACTGTCCTGTTCTACAGTATAGCATGGCTATTTGTAGCCTGGAATCCATGCTGTCCTGTTGTACAGTATAGCATGGCTATTTGTAGCCTGGAATCCATACTGTCCTGTTCTACAGTATAACATGGCTATTTGTAGTATGGAATCCATACTGTCCTGTTCTACAGTATAGCATGGCTATTTGTACCCTGGGATCCATACTGTCCTGTTCTACAGTATAGCATGGCTATTTGTACCCTGGGATCCATACTGTCCTGTTCTACAGTATAGCATGGTTATGTGTACCCTGGGATCCATACTGCCCTGTTCTACAGTATAGCATGGCTATTTGTAGCCTGGAATCCATACTGTCCTGTTGTACAGTATAGCATGGCTATTTGTAGCCTGGAATCCATGCTGTCCTGTTGTACAGTATAGCATGGCTATTTGTAGCCTGGAATCCATACTGTCCTGTTCTATGGTGATTGTTCTCATCATTTCAAACTATAGACAACATGCTGACTACCATGCTTCATTCTACGCATGCAATGAAATGAACACGCATACAATTGCATGATGGATATTTCTTGGAGCAACAATTCATTAACACCTTTACCATGCATCACATTAATATTTTAGTATATGTATAGGGAGGGGGAGGGAAATAAATGGAAGGAATGGGATGAAGGTTAGTGGATGGAACGACATATACACATACAAATGTACATCTAAGTAACTACCATTAGTTTGGTATCTACGTACTACCATCACCATGGTAACAACTACAAGGATGATTTATCAGCTGGTAAACATGACAAGAAATGCATTCTGACTATTGTTAGATAACATATTTGATACCATAGAAATAATGTATGCAATGTTTGGTGTATAGATCTATTGTTTATATGATTATCATAAAGGCATATGTCACAAGGTTGTTGGATGTTTCTAAGGTTTTATTTGTGCTGAAAACAAATCAACTGTTATCCACATTTATTGTACTATATTTATGTTATAGGTATACATGTAGAAAAGTTAGGTAAAAATAAGTGAAACTTTATAAATACTGCCTTTATACCATGACAGAAGTTGTTCTCTACCTTACCACTAGAGGGAGCAATTTACTAGAAAATTAATGTCTATCACAACACTAGAGGGGGCAATGTAGTTGCAAATGATCTACATGAAGCTGGAACCATTGCAATGCATGAACACACACAGCAACTACAAATACCAAAGTTGGTCTAAGGTATAAGCTCCTTTCCTTTGACATACAAACTTTATGTGAAATTATTGGATGTGGGCTTATTTGTACTACAATCCAAACACTGGTCAGGAATAGATCTTTGAATAACTATAAGCCACTTTCCTTTGTAATAGTAAAATGAAATCATTGGACATGGGCTTATACTTCCTAACCAACTTTGGATAAAACCTTCAATTATGGAAATGAACAGACACATTAAAAATGGCTTGATAAGGATGCAGAGAGGGTAAACATGAAATTGAAAACTGAATGACAGTGGAAAACAGATTGAGACAGCAATCATATATTAATATCAGACATCACAGAAAATCAGACATCACAACACAATATCAGACATCACACACAGTATCAGACATCATCACACAATATCAGACATCATCACAGAATATCAGACACCATCACACAATATCAGACATCATCACACAATATCAGACATCATCACACAATATCAGACATCACACAATATCAGACACCATCACAGAATATCAGACACCATCACACAATATCAGACATCATCACACAATATCAGACATCATCACACAATATCAGACATCACACAATATCAGACACCATCACAGAATATCAGACAATATCAGACATCATCACACAATATCAGACATCATCACACAATATCAGACATCACACAATATCAGACACCATCACAGAATATCAGACACCATCAGAGAATATCAGACATCATCACAGAATATCAGACATCATCACACAATATCAGACATCACACAATATCAGACATCACAGAATATCAGACATCACAGAATATCAGACACCATCACAGAATATCAGACACCATCACAGAATATTAGACACCATCACAGAATATCAGACATCACAGAATATCAGACACCATCACAGAATATCAGACATCACAGAATATCAGACACCATCACAGAATATCAGACACCATCACAGAATATCAGACATCACACAATATCAGACATCACAGAATATCAGACATCACAGAATATCAGACACCATCACAGAATATCAGACATCATCACACAATATCAGACACCATCACAGAATATCAGACATCACAGAATATCAGACACCATCACAGAATATCAGACACCATCACAGAATATCAGACACCATCACAGAATATCAGACATCACAGAATATCAGACACCATCACAGAATATCAGACACCATCACAGAATATCAGACATCACAGAATATCAGACATCACAGAATATCAGACACCATCATCACAGAATATCAGACACCATCACACAATATCAGACACCATTACAGAATATCAGACATCAAACAATATCAGACACCATCACAGAATATTAGACACCATCACAGAATATCAGACACCATCACACAATATCAGACACCATCACAGAATATCAGATACCATCACACAATATCAGACATCACACAATATCAGACACCATCACAGAATATCAGACACCATCACACAATATCACTTTACCTTTGCTTTGTTCTCATCTGATTTGGCTTTTCTCAATTTTGTCTTGGCAGCATCCAGATCAAGACGTTTGTTCTCTAAGATTTTCCGTTCCTTCTGAAAAATAAAAAAATATCCTCATCATAAGTAAAGTTAATGCAAGCTTGTACTTAGTTCAAAATGATAGCGATTTGATTGTGGACAATTTAACAGTAAAGAACAGACACAAATATCAAACTAAGCAAGGATAAAACTTAATGTTTCCATTTTATTTGGCTATCTCTTTCCTCAGGTGACAAAAGTAAAACAGTATCCATATATTGAAGGTGATACAAATTATGTTTGTGATAGGGAGTCTAACCCTATTACTAGATAATATATAAAACAGTATCCATATATTGAAGGTGATACAAATTATGTTTGTGACAGAGAGTCTAACCCTATTACTAGATAATATATAAAACAGTATCCATATATTGATGGTGACACAAATTATGTTTGTGACAGGGAGTCTAACCCTATTACTAGATAATATATAAAACAGTATCCATATATTGAAGGTGACACAAATTATGTTTGTGACAGGGAGTCTAACCCTATTACTAGATAATATATAAAACAGTATCCATATATTGAAGGTGATACAAATTATGTTTGTGACAGGGAGTCTAACCCTATTACTAGATAATATATAAAACAGTATCCATATATTGAAGGTGATACAAATTATGTTTGTGACAGGGAGTCTAACCCTATTACTAGATAATATATAAAACAGTATCCATATATTGAAGGTGACACAAATTATGTTTGTGACAGGGAGTCTAACCCTATTACTAGATAATATATAAAACAGTATCCATATATTGAAGGTGACACAAATTATGTTTGTGACAGGGAGTCTAACCCTATTACTAGATAATATATAAAACAGTATCCATATATTGAAGGTGACACAAATTATGTTTGTGACAGGGAGTCTAACCCTATTACTACATAATAGAATCCTAACCATAAATAATAACACCTTAGTCTGAATATCATTAAATATATCTATTGTAAAGTTGGTCACACCTTTCCCGGTTCTTGTTTTTGTCAAAATTAACCTAGCTATGATCAGTAACAGTAGTTGACATACAAGGTATTCCTAAGACTAGCATGGGGTAAGGAAATATTCGAATACATGTACATTTTACTCTGTTCTAACAAAAGTTCTGACAACATCCACATTTGGACAAAGGTGCTAACATTCTAACAGCATCAATCATGTTCCAAGAAAGGTTCTGTCGATAACTACAAACTGTACTGTGTTATTTCTAAACATCTATAACATAACTTTACTGGCTGGGTATCATACAGTGGAATATTTCTCTCTCTAATTTCTAAATTGCTACCATTCCTTTGAAAATCCAGCCAATAGAAACATGTAATAAATCTATACAAACTAGATATTTTATATCAATAACATCAAATATACACACCAAGGACATCATGTATATACAGACCAGATCAAATGAGGATGGATGACTTCAAATTATTATATATTTTTTAACTAACCTAGGGGGTCTTTATAGCCCAAGACATTATTATGATGTGATGGCAGTTTTATTCATCATATCTGTAATACCTTACTACTAATACTGGTGTACATATTAACATGAATAAATATCACTTCTCACATGTCAAACTACAAATATTCAATATAATATTGATAATTCTGTAAAAAAAGTTCACTGAATTGTGCCAACTGCATTTTATATTTTACACTACATTTAGTTATATGTTGGCATTATTGTCAATGAATACATTGGCTTTAACAGCAATTTAGTTCCACACCTAGTGTAATTGACCTGTATGTGTTCGTAACATATTGTCAGTCATATCATTTACACTACTTCTATTTTCATATTCAAGCATTTCAATGTGTGTGTTGGTGAATAGAATTTAAATCAACACAGCTTGTATTTATATATCCAATCCTAATTAATGTAACAATTAATAGGCACAAACTGAAAGCCTTGTGGTTGTCTATAAAGTCAGCATAATTGACAACTTTTCCCCTAATAGATATTACATGTAAATAATACTTTGATGCATAAATATTGAATATTTTATTTTCACTCCTTATCAGTCTAGTTCCATACAATACAGCTGTTGGCAGTAACATTACTAATATGTGCTTCATATAAACAAAGAATCATGAGCTGCTACCAAAGACTGTATCTTAATTACTGTCCTAATATTCGTCTTACACTGTTACAGTTACAATTTTAAAGAATTAATGTGTCTAAGATATCTTGAACTACCACGGGTTTTCAATTCCATACAAACCCAGATTTTGTGCAGTGTACAACACCCTCACATTAATAATCTAATTGTGATGAAAATTAACAACGTAATACCAAATACAGGATACATAATTAAGACTAATGATAATTTCTAGAAGGTTTTTTTCTATTTTTCAACATCTGACTCACCTAATCAGACTATTTGCAACAGTTGGCATACATGCAATAGGACAGAATGAGATGAACACATAATTCTAAACCACCAACAATTGTAATAACAACCCTGGAAATGCCTGTATTTATTGACATGCAAACTAATTATTCACCATCATGTGACCCTGTCACAAGGTGATGTGACTCATGTTCCAGGGTACCTCGTAACCTTGGTAACAAACTACAGTAACAGACTCCAGTCAGCTGTTGCATTTTGGCTGACAAATAAAATAAGTGTAAATACAAAAGCCTTTTTTGAGCTTTTTGTTAATTCCAGTTTTTTAAAATATACACTAAACCTTGACTGGAAAGTGCTCAGTCGTTCTAATTAGTTGAATTATCCATCTACTAGTACAGATAATACTGGGTACATTGGTTTGATATCTGTAGTACAGTCTGATAACATGTCTTGACCATTTACTTAATTGTAAATTGCCAGAAAATTACAAATTTGAATGATACTGAACAGAGTTGAAATGATCAGTGATTACTTCTAAGGTAAGCAAGTATAACAAGATCAAGTTGAAAATAATCAAATCCTAGTTCAAGTTCAAACAAATATCCTTCAATTAATAAAAATAAGTCAATTGTTGGTCGACGGTCCATTACAAATCCATTACCGATACAATAGCGTGAATGCTAGTACAATGTTCTGTTATAGTAATCCTATCTGAATGGCAGTAATTTCAAAATTAACACAATTTTAGGAATTTGTGCTCAGGATCTTGAGGCAAACAATGTTGGTCATCTCTGTATTTTTGTCATTCTCAAGTAGAGTTCTGATGATTTATCCAAGCCAGTGAAACCACAAATACGACAAAAATTGTCTCAATGTAAATGTACATCAAATTGTCAAGGAAAAGATAAAATCACCTTCACATAGTTATAGGAATCATGTCTGCTGAGTTAGTAGCAGCATCTACCACTGCACCAAGCATGGCATACATGTACCTGTAGTAAAGTGTTGTTAGGTATTATGACCTATATAGAACCCAATGGCTGCAATAATTTATCCTTACTCATGACTTTGATGTGTTTATGAGTGCCTTAGTCACAGGTTCCTTTTTTGCCTACAAACATCATAAGAAACCATGAAGTGAGTAGATGTTTGGAACATTGGTGTGCCATGTTTAAAATTTATCCAAGTACCCCCATGACAACTGACACAGAGAATTTCACATCAAAAATTTCATGTTCTACTATTTTCAAACAAATCTTGAAGGAAGAGGGGTTTTATTTTGAAATGATAGTTCACTTTCTTTACAAAACATTGTTGTTATGGCGATAAAATAATGTGCAATTTTCCTTTGACAGATTTTGAATGATAATATGAGTAACTACTCTGAAACACTGAGGTTCATTACAGCATTACTCTGGAAAACTCTGAGGTTAATTATGGCATTACGCTGGAAAACTCTGAGGTTAATTATGGCATTACTCTGGAAAACTCTGAGGTTAATTATGGCATTACTCTGGAAAACTCTGAGGTTAATTATGGCATTACTCTGGAAAACTCTGAGGTTAATTATGGCATTACTCTGGAAAACTCTGAGGTTAATTATGGCATTACTCTGGAAAACTGAGGTTAATCATGGCATTACTCTGGAAAACTCTGAGGCAATTATGGCATTACTCTGGAAAACTCACAAGTGAATAAAATTACATGTCAAAGAACATAACATTCCTCAACTGTACTTAATAAACTTTATTAATTATACAGGGACCAAAAGTTGAATATTAGCCTGACAATCAATGAGAGATGACAAGGGTGAACTAATACATACATGTACATGTAGCATCAATGAGAGATGAAAAGGGTGAACTAATACATACATGTACATGTAGCACATAAAAGCAATTTATGAAAATATTTGATCCAGTTACAGCTGGATTTTAACTACATATTAACAGAATGTACAATATGTATACATATACTAATGAAAGGAACGGACCATATTGGGATACATACACTTTCAGTTCATATGATAAGAATTTTAATTAAACATACTTGCAATATTTCTTTTTGTTTCTTTCAGTAATTTCTTTCAAATATAATATTAGCCTGACTTCAATTATTTTCAGAAACCTATAAACGTACCACAATTAGTATTTTTTCAATTCTAATCATAAATTAATCACTGGTTCATACCATAGTATGACAGTTACCCTCTAGGGATGGTACCAGCATCTTGTCCATAATTTCATGATCTGACAGGCCTGAATAAAAAGTCACTAATATTATCACATCAATATTTAACAAGTGTCTATGTGGGCTTTGATGACTATAATGCCCATATTTGGGAGTGTCTGTTACTAGCTGTATAACTTAGTCAAAATATCCATATTTGGGAGTGGGTGTTAGCTGTATATTAAACTTAGTCCAAATATCCATATTGGGAGTCTATGTAACTTTGTTAGTTGTACATTGTTGATTCTAAAATTTCAACTTCTATTTCAAACATTTGTACAGTGACCCCTGACATTTTTTTTCTTGATTTTAACTCAGAATGTGTTGGAATTTTCTTGAACAGAGTCACAGCAAAACTTTAAAGAATTTCATGTCGCCTTTACTTACATTTATAGTTTTCATGTCTCCTTTACTTACATTGATAGTTTTCATGTCTCCTTTACTTCATTTATAGTTTTCATGTCTCCTTTACTTACATTTATAGTTCTCATGTCTCCTTTACTTACATTTATAGTTCTCATGCCTCCTTTACTTACATTTATAGTTTTCATGTCTCCTTCCAAGAAATTTTTGAGAGGTTGTAGATAGTTATGCATGCTGGCAGAAATGAATTCTCTTTCAGTGTTGCCAAGCCTTTGTTCTACGAGTCCAGCCTTCACCAGGGCAGCACCTGTAGTTGTGAAACATAACATTAATCCTTCTGACATCCTTTTATTCATAATTCTACAACAGTTTATATGCTTTACATCAGACACAGTGGGGAAAGCACTAATATTTGATCCATGTATTAGAACTTCCTGTTTTACCCTGCAACACTTCTGCATTCTAAGAAATGGCATGTTATATCAAGATCTGACAAAGGACGACAATCTTAGTCAGTATCATAGAATTTTTATTCTACATGAAAATTATAGGTCTACCAAGTGGCTATAGGGCTATAGGTATCAGGACAAGAAATGCACATGAAATGTCTGCAATCTACACTTTTTGAGTCTACATGTATGTATGTCTTGCAGGAAATGACTGCTGTAAGCTATATTTACCATCTTGCAAGAAATGACTACTGCATGTTATACCCTGTGTGTCTATATATTTAGAAACAGGTGGTCTTGCAGATTATATTTTATAGATGACTATAAGATTTTATGATGTGATTTATTAACATGTCTAACTAATACTCAATAACCATATTACATTTAATGATATCTATGAACTATTATAATCTACCATCAATATCTGAACATCACATAATACAAATGAAGAAAATAGGTCAAAGGTCGATATGTATACACACTTATTATTTGACAAGAGAAAAAATATACTAGTAGTCTTCTTAACAAATTTGAAATTTCTTTTTTTGAGAAGTTTTTCTACATCAAAACATCATTCAGTTTCAGTTGAATAGATAGTAAAATATCAGGGTAGACTTGCCAAGGGTTGTAAACAGAATAGATAGTAAAATATCAGGGTTGACTTGCCAAGGGTTGTAAACAGAATAGATAGTAAAATATCAGGGTAGACTTGCCAAGGGTTGTAAACAGAATAGATAGTAAAATATCAGGGTTGACTTGCCAAGGGTTGTAAACAGAATAGATAGTAAAATATCAGGGTTGACTTGGCAAGGGTTGTAAACAGAATAGATAGTAAAATATCAGGGTTGACTTGCCAAGGGTTGTAAACAGAATAGATAGTATAATATCAGGGTAGACTTGCCAAGGGTTGTAAACAGAATAGATAGTAAAATACCAGGGTTGACTTGGCAAGGGTTGTAAACAGAATAGATAGTAAAATATCAGGGTTGACTTGCCAAGGGTTGTAAACAGAATAGATATAGTAAAATATCAGGGTTGACTTGCCAAGGGTTGTAAACAGAATAGATAGTATAATATCAGGGTTGACTTGGCAAGGGTTGTAAACAGAATAGATAGTAAAATATCAGGGTAGACTTGGCAAGGGTTGTAAACAGAATAGATAGTAAAATATCAGGGTTGACTTGCCAAGGGTTGTAAACAGAATAGATAGTAAAATATCAGGGTTGACTTGCCAAGGGTTGTAAACAGAATAGATAGTAAAATATCAGGGTAGACTTGCCAAGGGTTGTAAACAGAATAGATAGTAAAATATCAGGGTTGACTTGCCAAGGGTTGTAAACAGAATAGATAGTAAAATATCAGGGTTGACTTGGCAAGGGTTGTAAACAGAATAGATAGTAAAATATCAGGGTTGACTTGCCAAGGGTTGTAAACAGAATAGATAGTATAATATCAGGGTAGACTTGCCAAGGGTTGTAAACAGAATAGATAGTAAAATACCAGGGTTGACTTGGCAAGGGTTGTAAACAGAATAGATAGTAAAATATCAGGGTTGACTTGCCAAGGGTTGTAAACAGAATAGATATAGTAAAATATCAGGGTTGACTTGCCAAGGGTTGTAAACAGAATAGATAGTATAATATCAGGGTTGACTTGGCAAGGGTTGTAAACAGAATAGATAGTAAAATATCAGGGTAGACTTGGCAAGGGTTGTAAACAGAATAGATAGTAAAATATCAGGGTTGACTTGCCAAGGGTTGTAAACAGAATAGATAGTAAAATATCAGGGTTGACTTGCCAAGGGTTGTAAACAGAATAGATAGTAAAATATCAGGGTTGACTTGGCAAGGGTTGTAAACAGAATAGATAGTAAAATATCAGGGTTGACTTGGCAAGGGTTGTAAACAGAATAGATAGTAAAATATCAGGGTAGACTTGCCAAGGGTTGTAAACAGAATAGATAGTAAAATATCAGGGTTGACTTGGCAAGGGTTGTAAACAGAATAGATAGTAAAATATCAGGGTTGACTTGCCAAGGGTTGTAAACAGAATAGATAGTATAATATCAGGGTAGACTTGCCAAGGGTTGTAAACAGAATAGATAGTAAAATATCAGGGTTGACTTGTCAAGGGTTGTAAACAGAATAGATAGTAAAATATCAGGGTTGACTTGCCAAGGGTTGTAAACAGAATAGATAGTAAAATATCAGGGTTGACTTGCCAAGGGTTGTAAACAGAATAGATAGTAAAATATCAGGGTTGACTTGCCAAGGGTTGTAAACAGAATAGATAGTAAAATATCAGGGTAGACTTGCCAAGGGTTGTAAACAGAATAGATAGTAAAATACCAGGGTTGACTTGCCATGGGTTGTAAACAGAATAGATAGTAAAATATCAGGGTTGACTTGCCAAGGGTTGTAAACAGAATAGATAGTAAAATATCAGGGTTGACTTGCCAAGGGTTGTAAACAGAATAGATAGTATAATATCAGGGTTGACTTGGCAAGGGTTGTAAACAGAATAGATAGTAAAATATCAGGGTTGACTTGGCAAGGGTTGTAAACAGAATAGATAGTATAATATCAGGGTAGACTTGCCAAGGGTTGTAAACAGAATAGATAGTAAAATATCAGGGTAGACTTGCCAAGGGTTGTAAACAGAATAGATATAGTAAAATATCAGGGTAGTCTTACCAAGGGTTGTAAACAGAATAGATAGTAAAATATCAGGGTTGACTTGGCAAGGGTTGTAAACAGAATAGATAGTAAAATATCAGGGTTGACTTGGCAAGGGTTGTAAACAGAATAGATAGTAAAATATCAGGGTAGACTTGCCAAGGGTTGTAAACAGAATAGATATAGTAAAATATCAGGGTAGTCTTACCAAGGGTTGTAAACAGAATAGATAGTAAAATATCAGGGTTGACTTGCCAAGGGTTGTAAACAGAATAGATAGTAAAATATCAGGGTTGACTTGGCAAGGGTTGTAAACAGAATAGATAGTAAAATATCAGGGTTGACTTGGCAAGGGTTGTAAACAGAATAGATAGTAAAATATCAGGGTTGACTTGGCAAGGGTTGTAAACAGAATAGATAGTAAAATATCAGGGTTGACTTGGCAAGGGTTGTAAACAGAATAGATAGTAAAATATCAGGGTTGACTTGGCAAGGGTTGTAAACAGAATAGATAGTATAATATCAGGGTAGACTTGCCAAGGGTTGTAAACAGAATAGATAGTAAAATATCAGGGTTGACTTGGTAAGGGTTGTAAACAGAATAGATAGTATAATATCAGGGTAGACTTGCCAAGGGTTGTAAACAGAATAGATAGTAAAATATCAGGGTTGACTTGCCAAGGGTTGTAAACAGAATAGATAGTATAATATCAGGGTTGACTTGCCAAGGGTTGTAAACAGAATAGATAGTAAAATATCAGGGTAGACTTGCCAAGGGTTGTAAACAGAATAGATAGTAAAATATCAGGGTTGACTTGCCAAGGGTTGTAAACAGAATAGATAGTAAAATATCAGGGTTGACTTGGCAAGGGTTGTAAACAGAATAGATAGTAAAATATCAGGGTTGACTTGCCAAGGGTTGTAAACAGAATAGATATAGTATAATATCAGGGTTGACTTGCCAAGGGTTGTAAACAGAATAGATAGTAAAATATCAGGGTTGACTTGGCAAGGGTTGTAAACAGAATAGATAGTAAAATATCAGGGTTGACTTGCCAAGGGTTGTAAACAGAATAGATAGTAAAATATCAGGGTAGACTTGCCAAGGGTTGTAAACAGAATAGATAGTATAATATCAGGGTTGACTTGGTAAGGGTTGTAAACAGAATAGATAGTAAAATATCAGGGTAGACTTGGTAAGGGTTGTAAACAGAATAGATAGTAAAATATCAGGGTAGACTTGGCAAGGGTTGTAAACAGAATAGATAGTAAAATATCAGGGTAGACTTGCCAAGGGTTGTAAACAGAATAGATAGTAAAATACCAGGGTTGACTTGCCAAGGGTTGTAAACAGAATAGATAGTAAAATATCAGGGTAGACTTGCCAAGGGTTGTAAACAGAATAGATAGTATAATATCAGGGTAGACTTGCCAAGGGTTGTAAACAGAATAGATAGTAAAATACCAGGGTTGACTTGCCAAGGGTTGTAAACAGAATAGATAGTAAAATACCAGGGTTGACTTGCCAAGGGTTGTAAACAGAATAGATAGTAAAATATCAGGGTAGACTTGGTAAGGGTTGTAAACAGAATAGATAGTAAAATACCAGGGTTGACTTGCCAAGGGTTGTAAACAGAATAGATAGTATAATATCAGGGTAGACTTGCCAAGGGTTGTAAACAGAATAGATAGTATAATATCAGGGTTGACTTGCCAAGGGTTGTAAACAGAATAGATAGTATAATATCAGGGTTGACTTGGCAAGGGTTGTAAACAGAATAGATAGTAAAATATCAGGGTTGACTTGGCAAGGGTTGTAAACAGAATAGATAGTAAAATATCAGGGTTGACTTGCCAAGGGTTGTAAACAGAATAGATAGTAAAATATCAGGGTAGACTTGGCAAGGGTTGTAAACAGAATAGATAGTATAATATCAGGGTTGACTTGGTAAGGGTTGTAAACAGAATAGATATAGTATAATATCAGGGTTGACTTGCCAAGGGTTGTAAACAGAATAGATAGTATAATATCAGGGTAGACTTGCCAAGGGTTGTAAACAGAATAGATATAGTATAATATCAGGGTAGACTTGCCAAGGGTTGTAAACAGAATAGATAGTATAATATCAGGGTAGACTTGTCAAGGGTTGTAAACAGAATAGATAGTAAAATATCAGGGTTGACTTGCCAAGGGTTGTAAACAGAATAGATAGTAAAATATCAGGGTTGACTTGCCAAGGGTTGTAAACAGAATAGATAGTAAAATATCAGGGTTGACTTGCCAAGGGTTGTAAACAGAATAGATAGTAAAATATCAGGGTAGACTTGCCAAGGGTTGTAAACAGAATAGATAGTAAAATATCAGGGTAGACTTGCCAAGGGTTGTAAACAGAATAGATAGTAAAATATCAGGGTAGACTTGCCAAGGGTTGTAAACAGAATAGATAGTATAATATCAGGGTAGACTTGCCAAGGGTTGTAAACAGAATAGATAGTATAATATCAGGGTTGACTTGCCAAGGGTTGTAAACAGAATAGATAGTAAAATATCAGGGTAGACTTGCCAAGGGTTGTAAACAGAATAGATAGTATAATATCAGGGTTGACTTGCCAAGGGTTGTAAACAGAATAGATAGTAAAATATCAGGGTTGACTTGCCAAGGGTTGTAAACAGAATAGATAGTAAAATATCAGGGTTGACTTGCCAAGGGTTGTAAACAGAATAGATAGTAAAATACCAGGGTTGACTTGCCAAGGGTTGTAAACAGAATAGATAGTAAAATATCAGGGTTGACTTGCCAAGGGTTGTAAACAGAATAGATAGTAAAATATCAGGGTTGACTTGCCAAGGGTTGTAAACAGAATAGATAGTAAAATACCAGGGTTGACTTGCCAAGGGTTGTAAACAGAATAGATAGTAAAATATCAGGGTTGACTTGCCAAGGGTTGTAAACAGAATAGATAGTAAAATATCAGGGTTGACTAGCCAAGGGTTGTAAACAGAATAGATAGTAAAATATCAGGGTTGACTTGCCAAGGGTTGTAAACAGAATAGATATAGTATAATATCAGGGTTGACTTGTCAAGGGTTGTAAACAGAATAGATAGTAAAATATCAGGGTAGACTTGCCAAGGGTTGTAAACAGAATAGATAGTATAATATCAGGGTTGACTTGCCAAGGGTTGTAAACAGAATAGATAGTAAAATATCAGGGTAGACTTGGTAAGGGTTGTAAACAGAATAGATAGTATAATATCAGGGTAGACTTGCCAAGGGTTGTACACAGAATAGATAGTAAAATATCAGGGTAGACTTGCCAAGGGTTGTAAACAGAATAGATAGTAAAATATCAGGGTAGACTTGCCAAGGGTTGTAAACAGAATAGATAGTAAAATATCAGGGTTGACTTGCCAAGGGTTGTAAACAGAATAGATATAGTATAATATCAGGGTTGACTTGTCAAGGGTTGTAAACAGAATAGATATAGTATAATATCAGGGTAGACTTGCCAAGGGTTGTAAACAGAATAGATAGTAAAATATCAGGGTAGACTTGCCAAGGGTTGTAAACAGAATAGATAGTAAAATATCAGGGTTGACTTGCCAAGGGTTGTAAACAGAATAGATATAGTATAATATCAGGGTTGACTTGTCAAGGGTTGTAAACAGAATAGATAGTAAAATATCAGGGTAGACTTGCCAAGGGTTGTAAACAGAATAGATAGTATAATATCAGGGTTGACTTGGTAAGGGTTGTAAACAGAATAGATAGTATAATATCAGGGTTGACTTGGTAAGGGTTGTAAACAGAATAGATAGTATAATATCAGGGTTGACTTGCCAAGGGTTGTAAACAGAATAGATAGTAAAATATCAGGGTAGACTTGCCAAGGGTTGTAAACAGAATAGATAGTATAATATCAGGGTTGACTTGGTAAGGGTTGTAAACAGAATAGATAGTATAATATCAGGGTTGACTTGGTAAGGGTTGTAAACAGAATAGATAGTAAAATATCAGGGTTGACTTGCCAAGGGTTGTAAACAGAATAGATAGTAAAATATCAGGGTAGACTTGCCAAGGGTTGTAAACAGAATAGATAGTAAAATATCAGGGTAGACTTGCCAAGGGTTGTAAACAGAATAGATATAGTATAATATCAGGGTTGACTTGCCAAGGGTTGTAAACAGAATAGATAGTATAATATCAGGGTAGACTTGCCAAGGGTTGTAAACAGAATAGATAGTATAATATCAGGGTTGACTTGGCAAGGGTTGTAAACAGAATAGATAGTAAAATATCAGGGTAGACTTGCCAAGGGTTGTAAACAGAATAGATAGTATAATATCAGGGTAGACTTGCCAAGGGTTGTAAACAGAATAGATAGTAAAATATCAGGGTTGACTTGCCAAGGGTTGTAAACAGAATAGATAGTAAAATATCAGGGTAGACTTGCCAAGGGTTGTAAACAGAATAGATAGTAAAATATCAGGGTTGACTTGCCAAGGGTTGTAAACAGAATAGATAGTAAAATATCAGGGTTGACTTGCCAAGGGTTGTAAACAGAATAGATAGTAAAATATCAGGGTTGACTTGCCAAGGGTTGTAAACAGAATAGATAGTAAAATATCAGGGTAGACTTGCCAAGGGTTGTAAACAGAATAGATAGTAAAATATCAGGGTTGACTTGCCAAGGGTTGTAAACAGAATAGATAGTATAATATCAGGGTTGACTTGCCAAGGGTTGTAAACAGAATAGATATAGTATAATATCAGGGTTGACTTGCCAAGGGTTGTAAACAGAATAGATAGTATAATATCAGGGTTGACTTGGCAAGGGTTGTAAACAGAATAGATAGTAAAATATCAGGGTTGACTTGGCAAGGGTTGTAAACAGAATAGCTAGTAAAATATCAGGGTAGACTTGCCAAGGGTTGTAAACAGAATAAATATAGTATAATATCAGGGTTGACTTGCCAAGGGTTGTAAACAGAATAGATATAGTAAAATATCAGGGTAGTCTTACCAAGGGTTGTAAACAGAATAGATATAGTATAATATCAGGGTAGTCTTACCAAGGGTTGTAAACAGAATAAATATAGTATAATATCAGGGTTGACTTGCCAAGGGTTGTAAACAGAATAGATATAGTAAAATATCAGGGTAGTCTTACCAAGGGTTGTAAACAGAATAGATAGTAAAATATCAGGGTTGACTTGCCAAGGGTTGTAAACAGAATAGATAGTAAAATATCAGTATAGACTTGCCAAGAAGAATTAGGACAAAAATTTGTTATTTGTATTCTTATTTATTCTAAATTACATTTGGAATTCCTTAACATAGCAGTTGAATATGTTGAAAATAATTACCTTGTCATTCCTACAGGGTATTAGGTAGGTATGACAATTCACACAATAAATTCTTATACAGTTAGAAATGTCATTTTAAAAAGATATTAAATTCAAAAGTAAAGTTGTATTTATAAATTCTCAGATAATATTATTACACACAAATTAGAGTTTACAATGGTAGCAATGTGATGGTTGTTATGGAAACGCCTGATTTTGTAATTTTGCAGACTCTCATCAATCATTGGAAGCAAACTATTCTAAAATAGGGATTATAGTTAATTCCACATTTAGATTCATACTTGTTGCTATGCCAACAAGGTAACATTCCTGACAGAAGTGTTGTATTGAATATTACTGTAACAGCAATTTTATGTACATTCAAATTTAATGCAACTATTCTCCTCAAAGTGCTGATGTACATTATATAACATACAAATAGATGATGAAGACTATGAATCTCATGGCTTCATAATGGATGGTAGTGTGTACAGAAGTCATTTTTGAGAGTGATGCATTGTATTACCCAAGCTGTATTAAATACAGCAGAATACACAGTATTGCAAGTGAAAATAATTTCTATATGCCCTACCATCCATTGTGAGGCCATGGGTTTCTGTTACTACTATAAATGTACACCAAAACATAACGATTTCTTACTCAAGAGTCATAGAAAAGAGGAATATCATTGCGTTGGTTGATGTTGGTATTAGTATCATTATGTAAATTTCCCATTTATGCTGTAAATAAAAGCTTTGTGTATTGATGTTTACATGCACCACTTTATAATAGTGCACAGTCCACTCAACAAATGCAAAATGTTGTACTCTATCATAACATGGATGACATAGTTTAAAGACATTTTAAATTTATGGAATAACAAGTTTGTGAAAGAACTCACCATATGCTGTGCCTGGTCCAACATCATTACCAGAGTCAATAAATATTTGGCCAAGTACTTCACGATTTGTCACCCGGTCAGGACGTTTACGATCTACCTTTTCCATCACATAATCTTCCAGGCGGGCATCTAATGTGCAAGACAGACATTTTGAAATATAAATTTATCACTAAGAAATCTCACAAACTTGAGGCTTTTTTTCTTTACACAAGCCTGTGTACAATCTACATGTAAATCATGTTGAAGGGCAAACATTCAATATCAATTTGACAATAGCTGACAATAACTGTTAAGTTTTACAGTACTCTTGACAATAACTGTTAAGTTTCACAGTATTTCTGACAATAACTGTTAAGTTTCATAATACATTGTACTCCTGACAATAGATAGCTGCAAAGTTTCATAGTAATCCTGACAATAGGTTTTCTTTACACAAGCCTGTGTACAATCTACATGTAAATCATGTTGAAGGGCAAACATTCAATATCAATTTGACTACAACCTGCAGATTCCAAGCTGACCATTTGAAGCTACAACCTGCAGATTCCAAGCTGACCACATGACATATCCATGATGCAATTATGTCATTAATAATAAGCTACAACCTGCAGATTCCAAGCTGATCACTTGAAGCTACAACCTGCAGATTCCAAGCTGACCACTTGAAGCTATACAACCTGCAGATTCCAAGCTGACCACTTGAAGCTACAACCTGCAGATTCCAAGCTGACCACTTGAAGCTACAACCTACAGATTCCAAGCTGACCACTTGAAGCTACAACCTGCAGATTCCAAGCTGACCACTTGAAGCTACAACCTGCAGATTCCAAGCTGACCACTTGAAACTACAACCTGCAGATTCCAAGCTGACCACTTGAAGCTACAAAATACAGATTCCAAGCTGACCACTTGAAGCTACAACCTGCAGATTCCAAGCTGATCACTTGAAGCTACAACCTGCAGATTCCAAGCTGACCACTTGAAACTACAACCTGCAGATTCCAAGCTGACCACTTGAAACTACAACCTGCAGATTCCAAGCTGACCACTTGAAGCTACAACCTGCAGATTCCAAGCTGACCACTTGAAACTACAACCTGCAGATTCCAAGCTGACCACTCTGACTATGATGACCTAGTGGTCAATAAAAGTGCTATATAAGGACAGGCTATTGATGCAATATGAATTATGTTGTAAAGTCTACAAACATGTACATTTGTTCACACTGAATTACTTCTGAACCAAAATATTATACATTTCTTACTTGGATTAGGCTGCAAAACAGTTTCAACATTGGCAACCATTTTTTCAGTCCAGTTCTTGGTCCTTTCAGCTCGTTGTAGCAGGTTCTCAAAGTGAGCATCATATTCTGTTTTCTCTGCATTTAAAAGTTTTTCTTCAGTGTACTGAAACCAAAAAAAATATGACAAATATTATCATAAATGCTTAATAACTTATTGTTTAAAAATGTAGATATATACATTATAGTACACATTTATAAAACATCTTCCACAATGAAAGTCAATATCCTAACACTACATACAATTATTACTTAAGGTCTCAATATATACAGCTAGCTACAACAATTCATTCACAGCAACCTCTGTCTAACCAGGTCTCCATATATACAGCTAGCGACAATAATTCGTTCACAGCAACCTCTGTCTAACCAGGTCTCAATATATACAGCTAGCTACAACAATTCATTCACAGCAACCTCTGTCTAACCAGGTCTCCATATATACAGCTAGCTACAACAATTCATTCACAGCAACCTCTCTCCAACCAGGTCTCCATATATACAGCTAAAACTGTAAAAGTACAATATACTGATAATTTGAAGACACATTTAAAAGCTGACAGTTAGGTAACTGAGGTTAATTTGATAATCACATTGACTTATCTGACCTATACAACCTACTCCAGTACATAATGCCATAAGCAAATTGATCTTATTCTTAATTAACAAAGAACTCAATAACAGCTGTACATGTAGTATGCATTATTGCATCAGCTGATTGTGTTTCTTTTGATGACTGCCAAGTAGTTATCACAATAAATGTTCTTTGACATTACATGGTATTTTCAGACCATACAAAATGAACAGCCATGTAACATATACAAATGTATTATACAAATTACCTTTTTTATCATTACATGTATATATTATATAATTACACTTTTGTTGTTGTTGGGAGGCGAGAAGGGGGTTGTGATTGTTGTTGTTGTTGTTGTTGTTGTTGTTGTTGTTGGGAGGTGGGTAGGGGGTTGTTGTTGTTGGGAGAACTTGAGAAGGGGGTTGTTGTTGTTGTTGGGAGGTGGGAAGGGGGCTGTTGTTGTTGTTGTTGTTGTTGGGAGGTGGGAAGGGGGTTGTTGTTGTTGGAAGGTGGGCAGGGGGTTGTTGTTATTGTTGTTGTTGTTGTTGTTGTTGGGAGGTGGGTAGGGGGTTGTTGTTGTTGGGAGGAGGTGAGAAGGGGGTTGTTGTTGTTGGGAGGTGGGAAGGGGCTTGTTTATCATCAGTATACTCCTAAACCAACTTGATGAATCACTGCCACACAACATCTACTGACACACATCTACTGACACACATCTACAGACACACAACATCTACTGACACACATCTACAGACACACAACATCTACTGACAACATCTACAGACACACCGACATCTACTGACACACATCTACTGACACACAACATCTACTGACACACAACATCTACAGACACACATCTACTGACAACATCTACAGACACACCGACATCTACTGACACACATCTACTGACACACAACATCTACTGACACACCGACATCTACTGACACACATCTACTGACACACAACATCTACTGACAACATCTACAGACACACAACATCTACTGACAACATCTACAGACACACCGACATCTACTGACACACAACATCTACTGACACACATCTACTGACACACAACATCTACTGACACACATCTACTGCCACACAACATCTACTGACACACAACATCTACTGACACACAACATCTACTGACACACCGACATTTAGCATTTCCGCATTCCTTACTATGTTATGTTTTTGTTTATTAATTAAGGTGTCCTATGTGGACTTAACAAATTATACAGTACTTATAATAAATAAACTTTACAAAATAAAGAGCCACATCCAGCCCTCTGGCTTATAGGACACAAACAATATCAAATTAAATATATAAGTATCACATACATCTCAGTTGTAAATTAAGTTTTCCCTATGGTTAAAGGCTCATGTAAAAAGTTTGCAGTATCAATGTGAAATGTTATCATTAAATGTTGTAGTTTATCGTGTTGGTTCATATGACTGAAGTTTGGCATTATTTGAAGTTATTATTTAATCCAATATTAGTAACACTGTCATGAGATCCATGTATAGATTATAATAAACCATAAAGTGTACTTCATCCTTTGATGAATTTTGGCAAAAGTCACATTTCCTGTCTTAGACTTCAAGCCCACAAAATCTGCCTGTTTCTATTTTAAGTGGGAGTATGCCTAGTCTAAATTGAGCCATTATATGAAGCGTTTTGCTTGGGACTTTCCCCCTGATTTGAACATTAATAACAATTGATAGTTGTGATTTGAACAACTCAAACTAATGAATAGAAATAGAAGGAAACCCTGTCTCCTAAAATATTATTCAAATCATATAGTCAATTTACTTTGTACAAGTCCCAACTTGTACTGAATTTGTATCAAATTTAAATGAACTGAATCAATAATATTTGATTTCCACATGAAGGAGCAGGTATCTAGGTATCAAAGTATTGTATCAATTTAAAATCTTATATGGCTCTATTGAATGAAGGCAGCTGAAAGTAGTTAATTAGTAGTTAATTAGTAGTTAAGAAAGCAGTCACCTTGACAGTATGTCACTTATAGTAATTAAGCTATATCTGACAGTTATATCTGGGTTGCCATTGTAACTGAGATTTTTCAATAATAATTCAATATTAATTTCATTCAGGAAGTTGTTGACAATTGAAAAGAAAAATTATTACATAGTAATATATATACTGAACTGTTGATGAGGTCATAAGTCCATAAATGTAATGTACTGTACATTAGTCAACAATTTCCATAGCTGTTTACCTACTACTGTAGTACCAGTCAATATAACAAAATACATAAAACCCCACCCAAACTCAACCTGTATGAATTTCACTGGTTCCAATACATTACATCTATCATTGGTAATATAGCAGTCCTATCAATAATGCTAATGGTCTTATTTCACAGTACCTACCGGTATACACCTGACAAACTAATACATGTATGTGGTTGCCATCATTGCATTTCAGCTTGCAGTGGCAATTACCATTTTCATGGATTTGGGGTATTTCAGAAATGGGAGTTTACCAGTACAGTACAGACATATTTACTACCTATCCCATCTACCTCCATCTCCATCTCTCAGTCCCACCCCAATACTTCACACACAGAATTCGCTCACTTTGCAATGAAAGTTTTTACATCTACATACCACCAGAAACAACAATTCCAAATTTCACAGAATTCCATGCAGTTACGTTTGAACTTATTAAAGCCCTTTGTTATTGTTAGTGTACATGTATGTTAGTATGTTATGTCTTTACTTGAGTTACTTTCAATACAACTTTCCTAGAAACAAATTTGAGACAATCCACCCTATATTTTTTAAATTTAAGTTTCAGTCAAATTTTGGTGTAAAAGGTATGTTTTCCATATAAAAGCCAATCACTTTGATTTGAACAATTTCCAAAGCAGACACCCTAACTTAATTATCATCAACAACTACCTTGTATATGAAATCATTTGACCCAGCATTTTAATATCAAAAAATAAGAAAACTGTTGAGACACTGAGTAATTCAGCACACTGGATAGACAACTATAGTAACTACAGTATTTTGACTGTCAAAGAAAATAGACCATACATGTAGAATGGTAACAATGATTACTGTACATTGATTTCTCAATTTGTTCTTCCGTCTAACAAGTGTGTATGAGTGGATGGGTGCAATGACATCATATCATCTTATGCTGGTTTATCAAATGTCCATGGACATCGTAGTACACATTATGTCACCAGTAATCAATCATCCACATTACAGACAATAATAAAGATTTCTTTCTGTCTATTGATCTGTCAAAGCAGACATGGTATCACTTTTGTTGACACATTTAATACTGTATACTAGATTTGTTGATGTAGTAACACCTGAAAGACATGATGGCTGTCATGTTACTGATAATCTAGAAAAATAAAGCATTTCCATGATGGGTCAGATTTATTTCTCAAGTGGCACATTTTAATACCTAATTTTCATATCACTGATGGGATAATCATGTCATGAACAATTCTTAATCTAAACACCTCCAAGAACGTTCCAACCAAATTTCAGATTGATCTGTTGAGCAGTTTTGGAGTTTAAGTTTTTTGACCAAAAATCACATTTTTTTTACCCAAATCACACACCAGTGTTAGATCTTTTTGATTTGAGAAAATTTCCCAACTAGACACAGAAATTAATATACCCACCAAATATCATAGCAATCGGTCCAGTGGTTTTTGTCTTTAAGTTGTTTACACACATCCAGACAGACAGACACTTTGCCGTGCCTATAGCACTACTGAACCTTATCATATCAATTTAGTTGTGCTAAAAAAAAGTCAGTGTTAGTCCTTCAAGTCTACAGGTAGGTTAAAGTTAGGATAGTGGAAATAGTGTAGTATTGTTGGTCCTTCAAGTCTACAGGTAGGCTATACAATGTAGTGTTAGTCCTTCAAGTCTACAGGTAGGCTATAATGTAGTGTTAGTCCTTCAAGTCTACAGGTAGGCTATACAATGTAGTGTTAGTCCTTCAAGTCTACAGGTAGGCTATAATGTAGTGTTAGTCCTTCTAGTCTACAGGTAGGCTTTAATGTAGTGTTAGTCCTTCAAGTCTACAGGTAGGCTATAATGTAGTGTTAGTCCTTCAAGTCTACAGGTAGGCTATAATGTAGTGTTAGTCCTTCTAGTCTACAGGTAGGCTTTAATGTAGTGTTAGTCCTTCAAGTCTACAGGTTGGCTATAATGTAGTGTTAGTCCTTCAAGTCTACAGGTAGGCTATAATGTAGTGTTAGTCCTTCAAGTCTACATGATGTAGGCTATCTTCCCTGTGACTTCCAATTAATCTTGACTATTGGTGGGTAAAACTGTAAATAAATAGACTTAAAGTACATATTGATAGTTTTGTCTTCCTACTCCATATCTTAACATTTAGTTTTAAACTTGTCAGACATATACAATTATTATCATTGTATTTAAAACTGTTATTCATGGTCTGAAACATAAGATGATTTGTCGGTACCATTTGTAATTCTTTACTGTATGGTCTCCCTGAATCAGTCACAAACCAACTTCAGCGTGCACAAAACACAGCTGCAAGAATCATCACCCGGTCAAAGAAATATGAACACATAACTCCTACTCTCATCAAACTCCATTGGTTACCAGTTCGTTCTAGAATCGACTACAAGATCTTACTCCTGACTTACAAAGCAATTCACGGTCTTACACCTGAGTACATTTCCGACCTTATACAAGTATACATACCAGCTCGCACCTTACGCTCAAAGGACAAAAACCTTCTTACGACAACAAGTTACAAGCAAATCAACTACGGTGGATGTTCTTTCGCTTATGCTGCTCCAAAGCTCTGGAATTCACTGCCAACTGACATTAAACTTGCACCAACTATTGATTGTTTCAAAAGAAAACTGAAGACACATTTGTTTTGAAAAGCCTACGGTGTGGATTAACCATCCAGCGCCCCTGAACAGAACTTTGCCTGGATTTTGGCACTCTACAAATTATTTTGATTGATTGATTGATTGATTGTACAGTGGATAGATTTCATTCTCTACTAGTAGTGGCATTCAACTGATGTTACAAACTGTAGTGAACTAAGGTGTAACAGATGGTACAATTCTTTATCAATGTATACATTCTACTTATTGTATTCACTATGTTTCAATGTTAGTCTTTTCCAGGGTTGTCTGCAATACTCGTGTCACAATATGGTAGACCAGAGTAATTTTACTTGTTTGCAACCCTGAGGTTCTTCACAGTAACTAAGTAAGCACGAATTATTCAGCTATTTTCCTCAATGACTGAATGTAAACATACAAAATGACTGAAATATACATCTACAGGTTAATCACATATTCATACAATGAATGGACATAAATTTTTGTATTAAATATTTACAATAAATTTAAACCCTGTCGCGTCCCTTAAAATCAAATTTTCTTCCCAAGTTGGTAAACTTGCATCCTTGTACATGTAAGTTGTATATGTGACATCATCAATTTTAACATTAGCTAGATCTATGAATAATGAGGGGATGTATCTATAATAATAATAAATCTTTATTTATACTAGATAGTTCTTTAAGTATATAAACACTTGTCTCCCAAGAAGTCCAGTGAGGGCCATCCCTCATGGGTTCAGTGTTAATGCAGGAGGAAACTGGAGTACCCAGGGAAAACCTGCATTGTTCGGTAGAGTCAAACTGAACGACACTCTTCTTACTTACAGCGTGGTATATTTAATCAAACCCTGAATGGGATTCGAACCCTGACCGCAGTGGTAAGAGGCAAGTGGTTTAAGCACTCAGCGCCGGCCATCAACAACCCTATTGCTTTTATAATCAGACTGTGTATGTATGTATGTGTGTGTGTGTGTGTATGTGTGTGTTTGTTTGTGTGTGAGTGTTTGTTTGTGTGTGTGTGTATGTGTGTATATGTATGTATGTATGTATGTATGTATGTATGTATGTATGTATGTATGTATGTATGTATGTACATTTGTATGTATGTGTGTGTATGTATGTATGTATGTATGTATGTGTATGTGTGTATGTATGTATGTATGTATGTATGTATGTATGTATGTATGTATGCATGTGTGTGTGTGTATGTACATGTATGTATGTATGTGTGTATGTATGATGTATGTATGTATGTATGTATGTATGTATGTATGTATGTATGTATGTATGTATGTATGCATGTGTGTGTGTGTGTATGTACATGTATGTATGTATGTGTGTATGTATGCATGTACGTATGAATTTGTGCATATCTGTTCATGTCTAGCAATCTCAGACTCCTATAACTTGGAAAAGTAACTCAAAAAATATAATTTTAATCCTCCAACATGTTATGTTTATACAGCTACTGTTCAACTCGTTTGCAAAGAGACCTTTACAATGACTGTTAGGGTGATCACATTCTATGTTCCACAAAACCAACACTAATCATAATCCATAATGAATATTTTCACGAGATGCTGAACGGAAAATTGCCAAATTTTAATTTGAAAAGTTGATAACCTGTGGATGACTGCTCCAAAGACATGTAAGATCTTGTCAGGGCAAACATGATTTCTGTTGTGAATTATATACCTATGGGAAGTAAATTGTAAATACTTCTCAGCATCTGTCATCTAAGTGTTAAAATAAATCTAAGATAGAGTAATATTATCTGAGCTTTTAAGTCTTATATTGTCAAGTGTTAACTGTTGTACTATATATAGTAGGGCTAGTCATTTTCTCTCATTTGAATATCGGAATAACTCAAGTAGTATGTGTCTGATCACAAAATGTATAAAAGTTTTGGGCAAAAAAATGCTTCACTTGATGTGGCACTGTAACTTTAACAAAAACACAGGTTACATATTTTTTTGCTGGGATTATTTGACTTCAGTATTAAATATTATGACTTTGACAGTAAATAGTTTTCCTATGTCAGTTTATATAGCACTGGCAGGGACAACTACTAAATTAAACTCCACGGATATTTTGTGTCTTTTGTATAATAACATGCTTTGTTACCTTACAACATGCTATGGAAAGCATGATATAGTAAATACCAAATAATATAAAATATAATCAACAAGTGAATCAATCATTCTTGGTAAACATCGTTATTTTGTGCTTATATACCCCATAACCATTATCTGCCCCTGCTATCCATCCTTATGTCCCATTGTACATCCAAGGTTGGCAACCCCAACCACCTCTCAACCCTCTGCCATCCATAACTCACTAGATAACCAGTTAACTTCTTGTCATCCAATTCCATACCCACTATTCATCCCCGTCATCAATCACCATAACCACCATCCACCGCATACCCATTCTCCTACCCTCTGCCACCCATATCCCCACATAGAACCAACCAACTCCCCACCATTCATCTCATACCCATCCTCCTACCCTCTGCCACCCATATCCCCACATGGAACCAACCAACTCCCCACCATCCTTCCTCATATCCATGTCCACCCCCTTCCATCCATCATGGATACCCACTATCAACCTCCTGTCATCAATACCCCAATCACTCCCACTCTTTTTCACCCTACTACTAGTGCTAGCCATCCTCTTACCCACAGTCTATCCCTGCCACCCTTTATTGTCAATCCCATCATTCATCCCTATATCCAATGTCAACCCTATGCTATCCACTCTTATCAGGGTAAAAAATGACTACATGTACCATGTACAATGACACAGATATGCCATGTGTCAATTCTGGTGGTAGTAAAAGACACAGGTATCTACAACTTATACAAGTATCTAAGCAGACACTGACATCTTGTTATGTTACATTTTGTCCATAAAATTGTTTGATGTGTTATGGCATTTTGTTTTAGTGTAAATAATTATAACCTTCATAATCTTATTGACTCAATGCTAGTGACTGACAGCTACTTTCATTTCACATCTGAATTCAATTAAAATCATAATTTATTTATCACATTCTGACATTTGAGACAGTCACTATAATTTCCTTTGACAGACATCAAATGAGAAAGATATTCTGTCTAGTAACTTATTTTGGCATCCATTATAATCAAAATAATGTGGCATAAAATTTAACAGTTTGGGATATCCATATGATTGTAAATTATGTAATCCATAAAAAAAATAGCTGTATCAATATCATGTGTATATTAATTAAATAATGTCCTGAATCAACATACAGTCTAGTAGTACCAGCTAACTTCACACTGTCAAAACAAATAACACAAGTTATCTTGGTACATACACAAGTTCAAACATCTGTAGTTAAAAAATCGTATATGTGGCAGAATAAAATGCCATTTTTTTTATATCATACATGATAGCGAACACCGAGCAGCCAATCTTCACGTCAGTCATTATTATGTTACTGTATTACTATTACTAGCCACGCCCCGGTAGCCTTCGCTTCGCACATCCGCACGATATTAGACACAGGGTTACTGATTTATTTTGGTACGAGAAAAATACCTTGAATGGCGAAAGAAACAAACCCTGAAACTCGTCACATCTACGTAAACTATGTTTTGTTTACGAGTTTCGGTAGTTATTTTAACATGAAAGTATAGTGTAATATCGTTACATTAGACAGCTGGTGATAAAATGCCAAAGCTAGTAAGTACTAATTTAAAAGTAGTAATAGTGTGAGCCAGGTAACATTTCCTCGTTCTTTGAAAATCTAGCGTGATAATAATCGCGATGACCTTCAAGAGAATGAGAATCGTAGAATTTTACATTAAATGTGTTGGTGAATTTACCTGTTTAGCACGAGTAAACAATGTGCCAGCATCCTGTGTAAATTTCTTGAATCCTTCCATGTTCATGATTCGATATATTGTCTGCCAGCAGCCAGCCACACACACAGAATGAAATGAGTTAGTCCGATGATGTCATCAAAAAGAACCCATAAGCTTTTAAAGATTATCAATATGATACTCTAGTACATTGATTAGTCAGAAAACAGACTATACATAAAAGTGATTGGAAAGTAATAATAGCACTTTTTGAAAAGTTGTTACTCAAATTTATTAGCTGTAAACACATTTCTCATTTAATATGCAAAACGAAAAAGCAAATATCGGTCTGAGGTAACAAAAATCTTTCACCTTTAACCCTAGTCACATGATCATAACTAGTTCCAAAAAAAAGATGGCAAGTCTTACAAAGCGTATGCGGTTAATTGAAGATGACAGGCATTTACCAGATAAAGTGACAGACGTTGCAACTTGCTCAAATTATAAGAATTTCAGCGTGCAGCACTTCCATTTAGACATCGATGTACGATTTGACTCCAAGACGATAGTTTCAAAAATAACACTGGATGTCGAAATTAAGGAACCGTGTGGAGAAGGTGAGTTAATTAGGTTGTACACTATTTCATTCATTCATTCATTCATTCATTCATTCATTCATTCATTCATTCATTCATTCATTCATTCATTCATTCATTCATTCATTCATTCATTTGGTGAGCTGCAATAATAATTTGTATCGTTCGTTTTTTATTTTGAGCTTTGATTTTTTTTTTTTTTGGGGGGGGGGGGGGGCGTTTTCCCGTTCTGGGGTTTTCACTAAAAAGTAATTATAAACGCGTTCAAACCCCAGGGCGAAAACAGCCTGTACAAAACAAAAATATTTTTAAAACACAACTCGAAATCAAAACAAATGCTACAGTTATTTGCAGCTGTCATTTTATATAGTAATTTACAAAGTAGGAGTCAAGAGTTTCGTTGAGTACTACTATAGTACTACTACGCAGAACTTCCGGGAATCAGGCCTGTGGTAGTCCTGCTTGCATACGGAGTAATCCGGGACTCAATTCTGGCAATTGTCCCTCCTACCTCCGGTGTTTAGAGTCAAGTCAGTAATATAGACTCGTGCACCGTCTGTAAGCAGGACTAGGCCTGTAGAGGATACCCCATCCGCACGGCCATACTTATAAAATGTATTGATATGAAAATAGATTAGGGTGGAAGAAGTGATAACGATTTAATAATAAAGTAATGATTATGGAAGACAAAACATAAATTTGAAGTGGCCATATGGATGGGGATTGGTATTTATTTTGGATTTTTTAATTTATGAAACAATTTTATAATGGCTTCCTACTTGAAAAATCATTGACTAAGTCTGTGTTTGTAACTTAATACATTGCAAAAAGCTAAAAAAAAATGTGTAAAAAGTTTATTGTACATACAATAACTAACATTTTACACATTTATTATGATTTTGCAATTTATTGCGTTACAAACAAGGACTTCAATATATGTTATTTCATATTGATATTTTGATACTTTAGGAAGCTATGATAAAATTGTTTCATAAAATAAAAATCCGAAATAAATACCAAATCTCCATCCATATGGCCACTTTAATGCATGACTGTGTTTTTGCAAAATGATCAAAGGTATGTCACTTAAACACTGCAGTTTTTTCCTGACTTTTGTTCATTCACCATGAACATGTCAGAATTATGTATTTATTTGCAAAGACTTGGAAGTTGCTACAGCCAGCAAACTGAGTCATGGTCAGCATGAATTGCGTCGAAATCGGACCTTTTCAAGTTCGAACTGCAACATTAAATTAACCCTCGTTTACACCGCCATATTCGATATCGTTGAGTGAGATGAATAATTACCCAGAGATACTTACGCCGATGTACGTAAGGAGCTGTGGTTCAATTTACGGTAGAACTTGAAAAGTTCCGATTTCAAGATTTTTGGTCACCCGCAATGGAACTTTTGCAGTCAAGATGAGGTAAACAGACTAAATAATCGATTAATGCTAATATTTGACCACTGGGCGATTTTATTCCTTAGTTACTGGCATTTTTAGTAAAGCCTGTGTTTCACAGCTGGCTCTTTGCAGGACGGCGGTAGGAGAGACAATTGTCAGAATCGAGTCCCGGATTACTCTGTATGCAAGCAGGTCTGGACTAATACTCTGCTAATATGTTTGTGATTTGGTCAGAACAGACCTAGGCATGGCACATACACTACTTCAAGACACAATAGTCCACCAGAACAGACCTAGGCATGGACCATACACTATTTCAACACACAATAGTCCACCAGAACAGACCTAGGCATGGACCATACACTATTTCAACACACAATAGTCCACCAGAACAGACCTAGGCATGGACCATACACTATTTCAACACACAATAGTCCACCAGAACAGACCTAGGCATGGACCATACACTATTTCAACACACAATAGTCCACCAGAACAGACCTAGGCATGGACCATACACTATTTCAACACACAATAGTCCATTCATCATTCATGGAGAAGTCATCATAGTTACCAAGCTAGATCAGACCTGACTTTACTGTTGTTTAGCAAACGTAAGATATCTTAGCTTAGAACAGGATATTCAAAAAAATACTAATGTGATATAATTTTAGAAGAGAAGTCCATTTCCTATGTCAGAGGAAAAATGACAAATTTGAAATAGCAAATATTAGCTGTATAGTGAGCTATATATCCAATTGTAATTGTTTGTAACTTTTTTTCCAAACTGTTAACAATACGCACATATTTTACCAACAAGTGTAGTCACTAGTAAAGAATCTCTCACTGCTTCAGTTAATTGTACTGGAATTCCACAAACTAATTCTTAGATAAGTAAATAAAAATTATATCAGTAAAGGTTTTGATTTTAATTAGTGATTGAATAGAGTTGATATGCAAATAATGCCCAAAAATGTTAATTTCTTGTCAAAATTAGTTAACTTCAAAATTACAAAGCTAATTAGTCTAAAATTTAGTGAGGGTGTTTCTTGGGTAATGTAGCTGAGGAACTGTTGATGTAATGATTATACAAAACATTGAATATGCGTATTATTTGAGTTTAGTTAAAATTTGAACTTCAAAACCACTTGATACATGTAAATCTTGATCCATACTACCAGAAGTAGTGTGAATGCCTTCTTGAAGGCAAGCCCTTTAGAATTTGGTTCCTAAAAAAGTTGCTGGAATGTAAAATTCTGAGATATAAATTTCATACATGTTGTACCCATTAATTTGCAATTTAATTATTTAATTATACCAAACTGTATGAAATTTGAAGCTTGCATACTCTTACAATATTGCCTAATTACCAAAAAATCATCAATTATGCAAATGAATCATTAAGATTACGAGCTATATCAACAAGCTTTATTGGAAACATTCACTTTGTTATCATAAAAGTATACCCAAAATTATATGAAATTTGGAGCTTGCATTCTTATACTAGCCTACCAGCATTACCAAAATCAGTAATTATGTAAATGACTCATTAAAATTGCAAGCTGTGTCAACAACCTTTATAGAACTTGTGTGCTTTGTTATGGTTGGCGTTTGTACTAAAGTATGGAATTTGAAATATGTTTTCCTAAGATAAAGCCTAACTACTAATACTCATTAATTATGCAAATGGCCCATTAAAAGTACAAGGTACATAAACAGCTTTTATAGGATATGTGTGTTTTATTATAGTTGATATACATTTACTAAGTTATATGGAATTTGCTGTGTGCATTCTTTAGATATAGCCTTATTAATCAAAAGTTTTTAATTATGCAAATGAATTATTACTATTCATATGTTTATCAAAATCTATTAAGTTCTTACAATTAGCATAATGAAGATGTGTAGCAAATTTCATTAGAATTGATGTAGCAGTATTGTTTGAGATATCATGTTCATAGACAGACCGACCGACCGACCGACCGACCGACCGACCGACCGACCGACCAACTGACTAAAGTACTATACCATAATCTTCCCTTATGGAAGGTAAAGGAACATCCTCTTATAATAACAGGATGGATTCAGTGTCAGTTGTGCACAACACCATTGGCACTATTTTTTATCAATTTTAACTGAGATTTAGAAGGAGTTGGAGATTTCTTGAACATTTTATTTCTGAGCTCAATTTCTGTGTTGTCTGTCATTCCTCATTAACTCAATAACACCTATTTTAACTCAATTTCTGTGTTGTCTGTCATTCCTCATTAACTCAATAACACCTATTTTAGCTCAATTTCTGTGTTGTCTGTCATTCCTCATAACTCAATAACACCTATTTTAGCTCAATTTCTGTGTTGTCTGTCATTCCTCATTAATTAACTCAATAACACCTATTTTAACTCAATTTCTGTGTTGTCTGTCATTCCTCATTAATTAACTCAATAACACCTATTTTAACTCAATTTCTGTGTTGTCTGTCATTCCTCCTAAACTCAATAACACCTATTTTAACTCAATTTCTGTGTTGTCTGTCATTCCTCATTAACTCAATAACACCTATTTTAACTCAATTTCTGTGTTGTTTTTTAAAATGACAATGAGATGATCTTTGCGCAAACCACCATTGTTTCATTTCTTAACACCCATTCCTTCGAACTCACTCTGACGCTAAATTTCCATGAAACCATGGTCAGTTTGATTTATGTCAATGTGTAGGAGGTATTAGGAAGGGCCTATTGATGTTAACTGCTCTCTTAACCAATAAATCGGAATTCAGTAGTCACATGACTACCTTGTGACTACATACAATGCTGCATACATAATTAACTGTAGATAGTTTGATGTCACAAGTATTTATAGTCATTGTGTGTCGTAGTTCTAACTGCATAGCCTTCCTATAGTCACCTCTCATCACCACCAACTATGTCAGTGACAATGCCAGTTAAACAAATCCTTGATGGTGCAACTGCTTCAAACTACAAAGATTTTATAGTGAAGCATTTTCACTTGGATTTGAACGTCCATTTTGATACCAAATCTGTTATTTCTAAAATTTTATTGGATGTTGAAGCTAAGGAGTCCTTCCAAGAAGGTAACTAACTTTTACAATATTGTTATTGTAACATTTCTGTATGAGTTAACTAATTTTTGTTGAAATATGTGTAGGGAACTCTATATACTGAGTAGATCTCACTAAATATATACCGTAGATGTACATATGTGTGTTCTATTTCAGCTGACTCACCATTTCAAACTTACTGTGATGTACTTTCAGTTTCACTGTGGATTTAGGTCAATTAACAAGAGTCCATTTACATTGTGGAAAATTGCACCCTCACATGGTGATTCATAGAATACTGGTGTGTGACTTTATGGCTTTGTAGGGGATGATTCCCAGTTTTAGTATCTGATATGTTTCAAAAGTTGACTCCGATTGTCTCTATATCATACCCCTGATTTAGTTTGACCTGTATACGTGTCAAACTGGGTGATCCAACCACTTCAATTTATTGCAGTTTTGATGTCAACATTCCATTCTGAATTCATGTAGCCACTTGTCACACTTGTAGTCTAGGAAACAGTCTTTTAGTTCAACTGAATAAAGGTCATGTAGTGCTGTGTACTGACTACATGTTTGTATATACAATCACCATAAGTTATCTTATCAGTTGTCATATGTCTGTGGAAGAACTATATTCATTTCACTTTCACTTTCATTACAAAATGTAATATCCATATATTGTTAATAATTTTTAGGGGTCAGACATGACTAGCAATGCATAGCTATTTTTCTGACTTTCTGACTCTTGTAACCCAAGTCTCTTTTATTAATTAAAACCAAAATACTTACAATGGATGAATCCTAGTTTTTAACATCAGATATTAATTAGACTCCATGGCCTAGAGGACAGTCCAAACTATTTTAGTGTGGTGGTCAACTATTTTAGTCTGGTAGTCAACTATTTTAGTCTGGTAGTCAACTATTTTAGCTTGCTGGTCAACTTCTCCTTGTAACTGAGAAAGGACTATTGTGTCTTATCATGGAATACCGGTATGCTTATATATTTTATTGTAGAAGTTAAATAAGAAAAGCCAAGAAATATTCATTTTCATTTCAGTGATATTGGATACTCATGAGTCGATGAAGATTGACAAGGTGACTCACAAACCAAGCAGTGAATCTTTAGACTTTCAAATCAAGGATTTCACAGAGTATGGCAAAGCTCTCCATATCCCATTGGATTGCAAACAAGGAGAACAGTTTCAGTTAGAGATCAACTTTACTGTGACTGATGGTAGTCCTGGAGTGTGTTGGTTAGACCCAGTACAAACAGCAGGTGAGTGACAATGTTCCTGGAGTGTGTCAGGTTCACCCAGTACAAACAGCAGGTAAGTGACAATGTTCCTGGAGTGTGTCAGGTTCGCCCAGTACAATCAGTAGGTAAGTGACAATGTTCCTGGAGTGTGTTGGTGAGACCCAGTACAAACAGTAGGTAAGTTATAATGTTCCTGGAGTGTGGAGTGTGTCAGGATCACCCATTACAAAGTTAAACAGTCTTTGGGATTCCCAAAACTTCTTCTAAAAATATTGTAACATATCAGTAGCCGTTATTTGTCATGTCTGGATTATTTCAGGTAAAAAACTACCATACATGTATACTCAAGGCCAGGCAGTGTTAAACCGTTCCTTCTTTCCTTGTGTGGATACACCCGCTGTCAAGTCAACATATTCAGCTACAGTCAAGGTAAGGAGTAAAATCTTGGACAAAGCAGCAGTACATGTTCGTATACTCTGTCTTTTGGCAGTTTACCATACATGTTATTGGACTTTAGTGTCTTTGCATTCAAGCTTCAGCCATATTATTATTAGGTCATATAGATGTGTTTTGTAACATGGCAGACAGAAAGACAGAGTCACTGATTACATACTGTATAAGTCATTTCATTTTCTACACTGAGAGTTTTCATTGCATGCAAGATACTTTGTTGATTTCAACTATTTTTCACTCTTCTATTACTGAGTTCTACCACTACAAGTACAGCCAATAGAAAACTAATGTATTTAAATTCTATTTACCAGGTTCTAAAAGGTTTGAGAGCCGTAATGAGTGCTGATGAATGGACAGATGGTGGTGACCCTAACATATTCAAATTCAAGATGACAAAACCCATCCCTGCATATTTGGTTGCCATGGCAGTGGGTGATATCAAGTCTGCTAATATTGGTCCGAGGAGCAGGGTTTGGACAGAACCAAACAAATTGGTCAGTGTATAATACACATGGGTATTGTCAGTAATCATTAGATGTAAATTGATTATTAGATTCTATTTTAATTAATTGCAATGGTGTGTAACATGAACTATCATCAGTTAAGTAGCACATAAAATGTCATATTTGTTGTAAATTAATATGCAAGAAGACACTTAAATAGCCCATCTCAATAAAAGGAAACAAAATGGCCACCATACCTCTCCTTAGATGTTAACAAGTGAATAATAATGAAGGATTGCCACTAAAGTGAAGTGAATTAAGTTTGACTAGCATATATGGGTCTCCCAATCTTAACTAATATGTGGTCACTAAAGAACTTACACAAAAGTTACCAATATTTCAATATTTCAGCTATATAGAACAGATCAGTCTAATATAGCAGTTAGACACTTGGGTAATTCTGCTATTTTTTTAAAAATCCCCCACAGGTCACTAAGCACCAAAGGTGCTCTTGATAACTTGAAAAGCAGATGACAGTACTTCTGAAGCTGTGCATCAGATGAACTGACATCCTTAGCTTTTGTTCAGCAACCTTCCAAGCACAAATTCAGATCTTTCTACAAGATTAATGGAAGCCTAGCTTTGGCAAGGGTAATTGCTAAAAATAACTCAACAAAGTGAAAGTGAAAGTGAATTTAAATGGGTTTTCACCACCATACTAGAATTTCAATTAACTTTAATTTAATGTAACTAAACTTAATGGTTGCCTTTCACACATCTTAAAATACTTCACTCATTGCCTAATTGTTTGTACTCTTGAAAATATTAAACAAAGGGGTTGATTGTTCTTGTACCCTGATTATCACCAGTATAATACAATTTATACATTAATTTTTTACAATGTTAGATATTGTTAGCGCTTTCCTTGGACAATTTTATCATGCACTATTTCCTTCTTATAAGGAATGCAACAAAGTTCAATGCTTCAACTTATGTTGGATAAATTCCGTCTGATAATTCATGTTGTTATTTCTTGAGTTTATTGCTAGATTTTCTATTTTTTTGTGTGAAACAGGAAGCAGCCAAAGCAGAATTTGATGGTGTGGTTGAAGAATTCATCAGTACTGCAGAAAAACTATATGGTCCCTATGTATGGGGAAGATATGATCTTCTTATTATGCCACCCTCATTCCCTTTTGGTGGAATGGAGAATCCTTGTTTGACCTTTGTGACCCCATGTTTGATTGTTGGCGACAAATCACTCACTGATGTTGTTATGCATGAAATTGTAAGTGCTTTTTTATTTCGTGATTTGTTTGTTTGTTACTTACTACAGCTGATTCCATACATGTTTTCATTTTGTAAATAAAACTGCATAGACATATATGTAGGAAATCTAACCGGATAATATCACATGCAGTCATAACAAGGCCGTGATAGGTCAGACTGGATAATAATATCACATGCAGTCATAACAAGGCAGTAATAGGTCAGACTGGATAATATCACATGCAGTCAGAACAAGGCAGTGATAGGGCAGACCGGATAATATCACATGCAGTCATAACAAGGCCGTGATAGGTCAGACTGGATAATATCACATGCAGTCATAACAAGGCAGTGATAGATCAGACTGGATAATATCACATGCAGTCAGAACAAGGCCGTGATAGGTCAGACTGGATAATATCACATGCAGTCATAACAAGGCAGTGATAGGTCTGACTGGATAATATCACATGCAGTCATAACAAGGCAGTGATAGGTCAGACTGGATAATATCACATGCAGTCATAACAAGGCCGTGATAGGTCAGACTGGATAATATCACATGCAGTCATAACAAGGCAGTGATAGATCAGACTGGATAATATCACATGCAGTCATAACAAGGCCGTGATAGGTCAGACTGGATAATATCACATGCAGTCATAACAAGGCAGTGATAGATCAGACTGGATAATATCACATGCAGTCAGAACAAGGCCGTGATAGGTCAGACCGGATAATATCACATGCAGTCATAACAAGGCCGTGATAGGTCAGACTGGATAATATCACATGCAGTCATAACAAGGCAGTAATAGGTCAGACTGGATAATATCACATGCAGTCATAACAAGGCAGTGATAGATCAGACTGGATAATATCACATGCAGTCATAACAAGGCCGTGATAGGTCAGACTGGATAATATCACATGCAGTCATAACAAGGCCGTGATAGGTCAGACTGGATAATATCACATGCAGTCATAACAAGGCAGTAATAGGTCAGACTGGATAATATCACATGCAGTCATAACAAGGCAGTAATAGGTCAGACTGGATAATATCACATGCAGTCATAACAAGGCAGTGATAGGTCAGACTGGATAATATCACATGCAGTCATAACAAGGCAGTAATAGGTCAGACTGGATAATATCACATGCAGTCATAACAAGGCAGTGATAGGTCTGACTGGATAATATCACATGCAGTCATAACAAAGCAGTGATAGGTCAGACTGGATAATATCACATGCAGTCATAACAAGGCCGTGATAGGTCAGACTGGATAATATCACATGCAGTCATAACAAGGCAGGGATAGGTCTGACTGGATAATATCACATGCAGTCATAACAAGGCAGTAATAGGTCAGATTGGATAATATCACATGCAGTCATAACAAGGCAGTAATAGGTCAGACTGGATAATATCACATGCAGTCATAACAAGGCCGTGATAGGTCAGACTGGATAATATCACATGCAGTCATAACAAGGCAGTGATAGGTCTGACTGGATAATATCACATGCAGTCATAACAAGGCAGTAATAGGTCAGACTGGATAATATCACATGCAGTCATAACAAGGCAGTAATAGGTCAGACTGGATAATATCACATGCAGTCATAACAAAGCAGTAATAGGTCAGACTGGATAATATCACATGCAGTCATAACAAGGCAGTGATAGGTCTGACCGGATAATATCACATGCAGTCATAACAAGGCAGTGATAGGTCTGACTGGATAATATCACATGCAGTCATAACAAGGCAGTGATAGGTCAGACTGGATAATATCACATGCAGTCATAACAAGGCAGTGATAGGTCTGACCGGATAATATCACATGCAGTCATAACAAGGCAGTGATAGGTCTGACCGGATAATATCACATGCAGTCATAACAAGGCAGTGATAGATCAGACTGGATAATATCACATGCAGTCATAACAAGGCAGTGATAGGTCTGACTGGATAATATCACATGCAGTCATAACAAAGCAGTGATAGGTCAGACTGGATAATATCACATGCAGTCATAACAAAGCAGTGATAGGTCAGACTGGATAATATCACATGCAGTCATAACAAGGCCGTAATAGGTCAGACTGGATAATATCACATGCAGTCATAACAAGGCAGTGATAGATCAGACTGGGTAATATCACATGCAGTCATAACAAGGCAGTGATAGGTCAGACTGGATAATATCACATGCAGTCATAACAAGGCAGTAATAGGTCAGACTGGATAATATCACATGCAGTCATAACAAGGCAGTGATAGGTCAGACTGGATAATATCACATGCAGTCATAACAAGGCAGTGATAGGTCAGACTGGATAATATCACATGCAGTCATAACAAGGCAGTGATAGGTCAGACATTTGCTAATAGAGATAAATAATATGCATATAGTGAATAGCATCATCTACAAAGAATTGTATTCCAATTTCTTCACTTCTTGTCAACTGCTAAAATTACATGTGAACAACAAAAAGAAACCCTTATTATGAATTGCTAAAACGTAATAACCCTGAATGTCAACCACTAAAGTAACCACCACTGTTAGCTGATAATTTAAAATATCTATTTACAGTCAATGGATAAAATAACCACTTACTGTCAGCTGATAATTAAAAATATCTATTTACAGTCAATGGATAAAATAACCACTTACTGTCAGCTGATAATTAAAAATATCTATTTACAGTCAATGGATAAAATAACCACTTACTGTCAGCTGATAATTAAAAATATCTATTTACAGTCAATGGATAAAATAACCACTTACTGTCAGCTGATAATTAAAAATATCTATTTACAGTCAATGGATAAAATAACCACTTACTGTCAGCTGATAATTTAAAATATCTATTTACAGTCAATGGATAAAATAACCACTTACTGTCAGCTGATAATTTAAAATATCTATTTACAGTCAATGGATAAAATAACCACTTACTGGCAACTGATAATTTAAAATATCTATTTACAGTCAATGGATAAAATAACCACTTACTGTTAGCTGATAATTTAAAATATCTATTTACAGTCAATGGATAAAATAACCACTTACTGTCAGCTGATAATTTAAAATATCTATTTACAGTCAATGGATAAAATAACCACTTACTGTTAGCTGATAATTTAAAATATCTATTTACAGTCAATGGATAAAATAACCACTCACTGTCAGCTGATAATTTAAAATATCTATTTACAGTCAATGGATAAAATAACCACTTACTGTCAGCTGATAATTAAAAATATCTATTTACGGTCAATGGATAAAATAACCACTTACTGTCAGCTGATAATTTAAAATATCTATTTACAGTCAATGGATAAAATAACCACTTACTGTCAGCTGATAATTTAAAATATCTATTTACAGTCAATGGATAAAATAACCACTTACTGTCAGCTGATAATTTAAAATATCTATTTACAGTCAATGGATAAAATAACCACTTACTGTCAGCTGATAATTTAAAATATCTATTTACAGTCAATAGATAAAATAACCACTTACTGTCAGCTGATAATTTAAAATATCTATTTACAGTCAATGGATAAAATAACCACTTACTGTCAGCTGATAATTTAAAATATCTATTTACAGTCAATGGATAAAATAACCACTTACTGGCAACTGCTTTCAGCCAACCTATATTTACATGTAATATGGCTACAAATGTGTAATGTTCTCTTTAATAATGGTGGTCTTTACTTTTTTTCAGGCCCACAGTTGGTTTGGAAATCTTGTGACCAATGCTAATTGGAGTGACTTCTGGTTAAATGAGGGTCTGACTATGTATGCTCAAAGACGAATCTGTATGAGTGTTGAATCATTTGGTGAGGCATACACTTGTTTGGAAGCTAAAACAGGACAAGCGTTGCTACGGGAACAGATGGATGATAATGGAGAGGTAGGTTCTTTAATCATTACAGGACCATCCTCTGAATAGACTGAGAGTTTTGATTGAACCAGGTGTCATCACTATCTGTTATCTTGTCATTACAGGACCATCCTCTGAATAGACTGAGAGTTATAATTGAACCAGGTGTCATCACTATCTGTTATCTTGTCATTACAGGACCATCCTCTGAATAGACTGAGAGTTATAATTGAACCAGGTGTCATCACTATCTGTTATCTTGTCATTACAGGACCATCCTCTGAATAGACTGAGAGTTTTGATTGAACCAGGTGTTGACCCTGATGATACTTATAATGAGACGCCATATGAGAAAGGCTACTGCTTTTGCTGCTTTTTACAGAGTCACGTGGGAAGTCTTGAAAAATTTGATAACTTTCTCAAAGCATATGCTGAGAAGTTCAAATACAAGGTGAGAGATTTTTGAGTGACTACCGTATGTTGTTAAGCCAAGGTTTAGGATTTGTATGACTTGAGTCCTGTGTAAAGGGGCAAGGAATTACATACTTATACTGCAAGCCAAGTTGAACGTGTGAAATATACGAGATTTATACCCAGTTTCTTGTATGTCATGACAATATGCATCTAAATCATTTATTCCTCAATGATTGAAAAGCAAGTTTTCATATATTATGCTTGAGTCGGTATAATATCTTATTGCTCAATCTGTCATCGTACAGATGGAAACTATCCATGACTTAACAGTTTTGTAAATTATTGTCTTCAACTCAAAATGCTTCATGTTTTCCTCGACTGAATGTAGAGAAATGTTGAAGAATAAATGTCATTGTTCTAATTGTCTCATAATCTGTTTGTCACATGTAATTAAGCTAAACATGTAATTTTTACTCAAAATACTAACCACAGAAATTATTTGGAATGTGGTTTGATAAATGGTGTGATGATGCTAGGAAAACTTTGAGGTGATAAATTAATCAAGACAAGATAATCTGATCAATCATGTTTCTGCAATTAAGAAATGAAAAATTATATGATTTTGGGTCTGCTACTATATAAATAGTTGTTTTCTGTACTCATTGTTTTAGTTTTGATATTGTTTTCAGAGTGTTAGTTTTGATATTGTTTTCAGAGTGTTAGTTTTGATATTGTTTTCAGAGTGTTAGTTTTGATATTGTTTTCAGAGTGTTAGTTTTCATATTGTTTTCAGAGTGTTAGTTTTCATATTGTTTTCAGAGTTAGTTTTCATATTGTTTTCAGAGTGTTAGTTTTCATATTGATTTCAGAGTGTCGTTGGAGAAGATTTCTTGCAGTTCTACTTTGAATACTTCCCAGAACTTAAAGAGAAAGAGTGAGTAAAGTGCACCATTTCCTGTATGTTTTATTTGGTGAAATCACAGTTCTTTGATATGATATCATATTCTTTGGTTAAGAATGGTCGTGATATTAAGTTACTAGTCAGGATTTTATAATTTGTTTTTATTTGGCTTAATAAGAAGGCTGCCCTTTTAAAGTTTCAGTAGTAATTCATTGTCTTGAATCTTCATTTGAAAGTTTGACTTTGACAAAATAATAAGTTTAAATGTGTTTACTCTTCTTCTGGCATTAATGACTTTGTCACACTTCAAATCTGTGATAGTTTGTTGATTCAAAAAGAACTTTTCCATATAAATGAGACTATTATTTCAAAGAATTTTTCAAAAAAGTAAAAGCATTTGGAATGAAATATTTGCTAGACTTGACTACTTTGATGGAAGGAAGGAATATGGATACCAAGTGTGAAGATGAATGTAGTATGTAGTATGTATTTATGTATGTGTTGTGTATATGTGTATGCATGCAAGCATGTGTGTGTGTGTGTGAATGTGTATGTATATGTATATGCGTGCGTGTGTATGTATTTATGTATGTGTTGTGTATATGTGTATGCATGCAAGCATGTGTGTGTGTGTGTGTGAATGTGTATGTATATGCGTGCGTGTGTATGTATGTATGTATGTATGTATGTATGTGTGTGTGTGTGCATGTATGTGTGTGTGTGTGTATGTATGTATGTATGTATGTATGTATGTATGTATGTATGTAACTCTCCTGTTGCTTTCCTAATAAGAAATGAGATGAAGCTTGATGAATGGTTGAACACACCAGGATGGCCTGACTATGTTCCTGATTTATCAGCTGGAGAATCTCTGACCAAACCAGCAGAACAACTTGCTGCATTTTGGGCAGATAGAGAGGTAAAATAGATCAAGTGATATTAAATATTCGCTAATGCTATTTTTGGCAAACCCAGTGTTTCACAGCTTATTTGTTTTACCCAGAAGTTACAATGAAAGGTAAAGTGTCAGTATAACTAATGTCATATGGTAATTGTTAGATTAGAGATATTGTCATAGTTTAAGAGTTTAAGAGTTCAAGAATAGACAAGTCCTTATTCAGTCAATAAAGAGGCTGTAGACATTCAAATGTATACAAATATGCCTAGCAACAAGACCATGCCCATAGCAACAGCCCAATGATGGACAATGTGTCTTTATTCAGTAAATAAAGATGGTGTAACCTGAGAGATTTGTCATTGTTTAAACTCCACATTGCTGTAAGTAGTAGTCTTTGTTTTTCAATAATCTCTGTCATCATTTATGCACTGACAATTAACCTACCTCTGTATTTATGAATGAACAGGAGAGTGAGGATATATCTAAGGATATTGATGGATGGCCCACATATCAAGTATTACATTTCCTTGATCAACTGCTTGAGAAGTGTGACTTGCCTATGAAAGATATCAGTAACACATACAAACAGATCTCCCACTCTCACAATGCAGAGGTAAGATTGTTTACAAGTATTTATTATTATCATAGGATCTTTTTAGCACAACTGAACTGATAAGGTTCAGTAGTGCTATAGGCATGTGTCTGTCTGTCTGTGTGTGTGTGTGTGTGTGTGTGTGTGTGTGTGTAAACAACTTAATGTCAAAAACCACTAGACCATTTGCCATGATATCTGTTGGGTGCATTACCTTGGGTATCTAGTTGGGAAATTGTTCAAATCAAAATTATCTTACTATCGGTGTGTGATTTGGGTTTAAAAAAAAGGTGATTTTTCATTTAAAAAAACTTAAACTCAAAAAGTACTGGGCAAGTCTGAAAGTAGGCAGAGTGTTTAGATTAAGAATGTAATGATACCGTCCATGATATGCAAGTTAGGGCTGGAAATGTGTCCTTTTGGTCCAAAATCCATAATTCCAAAAAAATTGGAGCAGACTGGGTTGAAATTTGAGTGGAACATTCTTAATGGCATTTAGATTAAGTGTTGTTCATAACATGATGATCCATAAGTAATATGCAAATTAGGTCTAAAAAAATGTCAAAATCTATCATTCCAAAACTACCACAGGAATTTAATGGGGATGCATCTTGGGATGTGTAGATAAAGCTGTATTCATGTGATGATCCTATCAGCTATATGCAACTTATATCTAAAAATCTCAATTTTGGTTAAAAATTTATATCTTGAAACTGCCTGGTGAATGGGGTTAAAACTTGGTGGGGATGTTTCTGGAGTTATGGTAGAAAACATTATGACACAATTGGTCCTAGCAACCATGGTCATGCCCTTAGCAACAGTGAAATGATGATGCATATTACAAAGATAACAACAGGGATGGGTAAGTGACTAAATATTCAAAAAAATATATGCAAAAATGCCCATAGCAACGGCTAAATGATGGTTTATATTGCAAATATGAAAACTGGAAAGGGTGGGCAAATTAATGAAGATTCCAAAAATGAATGCAAATATGCCCAGCAACAAGACCATGCCCAAAGCAACGGCCTAATATTTTACTTTTTATACCTCATACAGAGAGGTATTGGTGATGGGAGTCTCTCTCACCCTTTGTGAGTGTGTGTGTGTGTGTGTGTGTGTGTGTGTGTGTGTGTGTGTGTGTGTGCATTATATCTCAAAAACTGCTCAGCTGATTGTAATCAAGGTTGATATACATATTTTATACTGTTATCCCAATATATACTGATTTGATTTGGGGCAAAATTTATGCATATAAATTAACAAAATGAATGAAATACAAATGTAGTAGATTTTCATGACATTCACCTCATTAATGACAATGAGAGGCATTCATATGCAAATCTGGACATAAGCCACAGCTATCTATGACATAAACAATATAAACTTCAAAGTCTACTGAAGAACCATCTGCAAAGCTGTATGTAAATCATTTCATTAGTTCACACTACCAGACACAATGTCTGGGTTTTTGAAAAGAGATGGTCAAGATAACATTTAATTAATATATTGTGATTTTTAAGTCCGTAATATCACTGGGAAACAACGTACACAGAAGGTATGCAAATGATGCTACAATAAGAGGCCCTTTAAGCTGCTGAAAAATGGAAGTGTGATAGTTACAGTATGGCTTCATGTCAGTGTAATGGAACTGTCTTGTACTTCTAACTGATGTACATATTTTTTTTTTTCAACAGATTCAACTTCGTTGGTCTAAAGTCACTCTAAAGAACGACTATCAGGCTGATTTTCCTCAAGTTAAGGATTTCCTTCAAAGTCAAGGTAAGAATAGTCATTATTAAAAACACTTCTAAGGTTCTTTGTTTTATCACATTGAGTTTTTAGCACAACTGAAGTGAGGTTCAGTAGGGCTATAGGGATCGCCCAGCGTCTGTCTGTCTGTCTGTCTGTCTGTGTGGATGTGTAAACAACTTAAAGTCAAAAACCACTGAACCTATTGCCATGATATTTGATGGGTCCATTAGCTTAGGTGTCTAGTTGGGAAATTGTTCAAAACAAAATGATCTTACCACCGATTTGTGATTTGGGTAAAAAAAATTTGATTTTTGGTCAAAAACAGTAAACTCAAAAACTACTGGGCAGATTGGGCTGAAATTTGGGTGAAACATTCTTCTAAGTTTTTACTAAGATTTGTTCATGATATGATGGTCCCATCAGTGATATGCAAATTAGGGCTAAAAATGTGTCTTTTTGGTTAAAAATCTATCATTCCAAAACCACTGGGCAGATTGGGTTGAAATTTAATGGGAATGCATCTAGGGATGTATGGACGAAGAAATATTAAGCTGTCATGAGCGATATTCAAATTAGGTGTAAAAATGTTGATTTTTGGTCAAAAACTTATATCTCACAAAGTACTTGGTCAATGAGACTGAAACTTGTTCAGATGTTTCTTAAAGATTTTCTTCAAAACATTTTGACAAAATTGGCTCTAGCAACCATGACCACGCCCTTAGTAACAACCAAATGACAGTATATTTTGGTCAAATAACACCATCTGGTAGGCAAGTGATTAAACATTCAAAACATGTATGCAAATACCCTAGCAACCATGACCACACCCATAGCAACAGCCAAACAGCCGTGTATTTGACAAAGATAGCAACAGGGATTAATAGACAATTGAATAAACATTCAAAAAATGTATGTAAATTTGCCTAGCAACAAGACCACGCCCATAGCAACAGCCAAATGATCACATATATTGCAAAGATAATATCAGGAATTCATACATAAGTGAACAAAAACATTCTAAAATGTATGCAAATATATCTAACAACATGACCATGCCCATAGCAACAGCCAAATGATCGCATATATATATCGCAAAGATAGCAACATGGTTGGATAGGCAACTGGATAGTCATTCAGCAAATGAACACCTATTGTTAGCATGGACTAGCATATGGATAAACATTTTTAAAAACTGTACAGTTGTGCTACAATGCCATTGGTGGTGTTTTTTAATTTTCAAGCAATGATTTCTAACATTTGTGATGTTGTTGCAATTTCAGCATTTCTTTTATAGTGTTCAAATGAGTTTGCAATTGATTACATATGATGGATACATACTCTTACATCTGCTTAGCCTATCTTGACCCATGGAGTAGTCTTTCTGGCTATACAGAACTGTCTTGCCTAAAGGTCAACACTTAATCACAGTTTATATATGACAAATGAAGTCAATTGCTTCTACTTTTAATGTGTCTTATAATTGATTGTTTACAGGTAAACAAAAATACACTATACCAGTGTACAAGGCTTTAATGAAAGGTTCTGATACAGCTAAGAAGTTAGCCACAGAAGTGTTTGAAACTACCAAGGAGCAGCTGCACATCAATGTCAGAAAACGAGTGCAAGATATCCTGACCAATCAATAAATTATACATCGATGTCAGAAAACGAGTGGAAGATATCCTGACCAAAATCGATGTCAGAAAATGAGTGGAAGATATCTTGACCAATCAGTAAATTATACATCAACTGATGTTGTGATGTGTATAACCTGGATCAAACAGTTACTATGCAATCTTAACAAGACTCACTATTAATTATTTAATGACATTACATGATCTTCAAAATATGGACAGTTGTAATCAAAGACTTGAAATATCACAATATGACAAAACAATTTGGGGTCCCCGCACTAATTTTGGAAGTAGAGCTCCCTCTAGTGATATTAGTTTTGGTTTATTATAGGATTTGCATTCAACCTTCATAAAATGATTTTGTGGATGATTTTAAAAGAACTAAATTTCAAAACAAACAAAGTATTTCATCACATGATACTGTAAACCTGCATATTTTCACGACTAGAAAATTTTGCGATTTTACAGTCTTCATGTAGTTCACAAAGATTAATTTTCACTAATAACCATACTGGTACATTGCATTATGCAGAAATATATATTTTCGCTACTACTTATTTTCGCGTTTTTGTTTTGTAGCGAAATTAGCGAAAATAAATCTTACACGAACATTTCTAGGTTTACAGTATACTGAATCATGTATTAATACATTAAACTCTGATAATTTTTGTTGGGAAATAAATGAAAGCTAGATATGTCAATAGTTGATGAAAAATAGTAGATTCATGAATTGTGGTCAACTTTTCAACTTAAAGCAACTTTACATTTTTTGTGAACATTTTCTTCAAATGATGTTTATTCGAAATTTGAAATAAAAAAATAGGGTACCCATGCAAATATTTTGGCTATTGGTGTCAAAACTTGATTCTGATTACTGCAAAATCAGTGAACTTGAGTGTTTGCTATGGAAACGATGAAGGTTGCCATGGTAATGCCCATGGAATCTACACAACTAAAAGCTATATACAGTGTCTAGTCATTGACCAATGTGTTGTACTACTACACTACTATATACACAATGTCTAGTCATTCACCAATGTGTTGTACTACTACACTACTATATACACAATGTCTAGTCATTCACCAATGTGTGGTACTACTACACTACCATATACACAATGTCTAGTCATTGACCAATGTGTTGTACTACTACACTACTATATACACAATGTCTAGTCATTGACCAATGTGTTGTACTACTACACTACCATATACACAATGTCTAGTCATTGACCAATGTGTTGTACTACTACACTACTATATACACAATGTCTAGTCATTCACCAATGTGTTGTACTACTACACTACTATATACACAATGTCTAGTCATTGACCAATGTGTTGTATTACTACACTACCATATACACAATGTCTAGTCATTGACCAATGTGTTGTACTACGACACTACTATATAGTGTCTAGTCATTCACCAATGTGTTTCTTTATCATATCTGTAGCATGAATGAACCTGTTTTAATCATAGACAGTGTCTATGATTTCATTCAGCTGTGCTAAAAAACAGTGCTTCCAAGCAACCTCAAACAGAGGTTAATCTTGATGCCATTGACATTGAGATGTGAAGTGTTGCCCATAAAAGATTTATGATTTCATGACATCAATAAAACAAGTCCAAGCATTTTCTCACACCAAAAATCATGTTTTTTTACCCAAAATGCACGACTCTGATGTGATCATTTTCATTTGAACAATTTCCCATCTACATGCCCCAAGTAATGTTCCCACCAAATACCAAGGTAATCGGTCTAGCAGTTTTTGACTTGAAGTCGTTCACACACACACACACACACACACACACCACATAAATACATCACACCATATACAGTAATGCATCACATATTGTGTGACTACCAAGTATTGGCCATGGCATGGTATAATCATAGACAACACCAAGGTAGGAATGCCATATCTATCATACATATAGAGAAAGACACTCCAAAAAGCAAAACACCCCAAAAATATATTTAGGGGTGAAGCGTAAAGATGCAAACAAATTATTTTTCTATTTTCCATCCAGTTTTCACCTTTTTTGTTATTGTAATTAAAAGGTATCTAAAGACTGAAACACAGGTAAATACAGAAGATTCCTTTTATTTTCATTTCAGACATGCATGACATGCAGCATGGAATGTCATACATAATATAGATATATTTTGTTTTCCCATCAAAGTTTTGTGAGAAGAGATAATAAATCAGTCCCAAGTGAATGAGTTAGTTTGTCAATAACTCATTTTTGTGTGAAATATCTACTAGGTAGATTTCTTTTTAAATCTGTCAAGAACTGGTCTGGTGCCTTCTAAAATGTCTTCTCTTTCCATGGCTTTCCTAACTTTATCAGCTGCTTCCTTCTTGTCAATTTCTTTTCTCAATGTGTCCTGTAGTTGAAAATCATAGCAATACAAACTATTTTACTGGTAATGTTTTAGGTTAATTTGATAAGAAACAAAACAGAGTGTTATTCTCATTGTAAGACCATTTACAGTAGCCTCTCTTTCTAACAATAAATAAAACATTGTATTATAAATGGAACCATTGATAAATAACATGAACATATTTATAGTAACTTTTATTTCTATACTAAAAACAACTAATTTCTTTGTCAGCATATTCTGACCAAATTATCATTATGTTTTTATCAACCTGAAAGCGGAGTTCAAAGTTGATACATGAACGAACATTGGTGGCTACTCTTGTCCTCATCACAATATAGTGATGGTTTCCATACTTTACTTTAGTTGCATGACGTTGATTGCCCTTGTCAATATTTGGTTGAGATATCCAGATAAAGATATAATTGCTATAAGTCTGTATTCATGTTTAAGTCTATAATTCCAGTTTTACCATAACATTAAATCTAAAAATGTTAATTTTTTCTAATTCCATTTCAAGAAAATAATAGATGGTAATAATTAGAAAACAAATCTTACCCTCTTTCTCTCCTCAATCACTCCTTTCTTTCTCTTTTCTTTCTTTGATGCTGAACTTCGACCTTTCTTCTTAAACCTGGGTTCAAACTTGGCAGCTGGAATATAGCCCTGTTTGTTGAAATAGCGTATTTGATTAAAACCAGGAAAGTGACATTGGGATACATCAGAAAAAACAGGAAAGTGACATTAAGATATAGGAGAAACACCAGGAAATGACATAGGGAAATGGGGTGAGAACAAGAGAAAATGGTGCAGGAATATGGATAATTACCAGGAGAATGACATCAGGATATGGAAAGAAACCAGGAGAATGATGTGGGATATGGGAGGGATACCAGGAGAGTGACACTGGGATATGCGAGGGATACCAGGAGAGTCATTTCTAAACATTTCAGATGGACAGCTTTACTTTTCTGGCTCCATTTACAATACATCAACAAATATGTTACAATTCAATCAACAATTTTGTCATGTTTATTACAAGATACAGTTCTCAGATTGAACTCTAAGGGGAGATGGAGAAATCGGGGAATGCATTCGATTTGCACAATCATAATCAAGATTTATCGATCACAATCATGATTTCACATTTGATAACTACCAATGACAATTGTTATTGGTAATCAGTAATCATGTCTGAAACTATAAATGATGTGATTACAAGATGGCACACAATGTAATATAAGGAGATCACATGCACATGGCGGACGGCAAGTTAGATATTACAGACAGAAAATATATGTAAATAAATTGTGTTCGGTGAGATTAGTAATTTGTTATCATTGTAATCATTTTGACAATGTAAAATCGCTAAACTCATAGGAAAGGTTTGAAACTTTTTAAAAAAATGTTTACATGTAAATAATCATGATCATGATTCAGCATTTCAAGAAATGACATCAGTTTAATCAAAATCATGAATGTGCAAATTGAATGTGGTGCTGATAACTTACCATGATATCTCAGATTGAACTCTAGGGGGAGACAGACAAATCAGATAACTTACCTAGATATCTCAGATTGAACTCTAGGGGGAGACAGACAAATCAGATAACTTACCATGATATCTCAGATTGAACTCTAGGGGGAGACAGACAAATCAGATAACTTACCATGATATCTCAGATTGAACTCTCGGGGGAGACAGACAATCAGATAACTTACCAAGATATCTTTCTTTTCTTGTAATCTCTGTTCCATTGTGGCTGAGTCAACTTCTGATAATTTATTTGTATTCAAAGTGATCATTTCTGGTTGGATCTAAAATCAGTTTGAAAAAAAATATTCAATTATCTAATAATTGATTTTAATTAATTAATTAATTTTTTAATTCATCTGTTCTAAATCTGTGTTCAGTAGAATACAGTACTTATACTGCATCTATACTGTTATGTACCACAAGTCATCATGAAAGGCAAAAGAAAACATTGTGAAAATATAATTACCTACACCAATCTTCTTTCATAGTATCTCATGGCTTTGACAATTTAGTTAGTGCTATTCATGTTTCAATGAAATATCATAAACAGAATGTGCATTATTGATAAATGCAGTCATGTCATAAAATTGCCCAATGAATGCAAAAAGCATAATTCATTAAAAAGAAAACTATTAGTTCCTACCTGTACGGCACCACATTGATAAAGTCACCTAACTACAATATGATACACACCTTTTCCATTAAAGCCTTGACTTCCCATTCTCTGCGAGACTTTTTAGATTGGTAAGGATTGAGTTCTAATCCATCAAAGTTAGCTTCCCCAGCACCTAGTAATGGAAATACAAAACTGTTTAGATTGGTAAGGATTGAGTTCTAATCCATCAAAGTTAGCTTCCCCAGCACCATACAAATTCAATATATTGATATGAAGCATATACCTGATCATTTATCATTTATTTGTCCTTCACTTACCTGGTATAAGTAAACTTGCAAATCCCCTTTCATAAGTGATTCCTAAAACATCTTCATATGGACAAAACTGTAAACTTGTAATGTTGTTTTTTAATCTATGTATCATGTATGGTTTCTCTGTGCTTTTAACACATGCATCCTTGTACACCTGTTTGTACAGTAAAAAAGAAATAAATTTAAAGTCAACACTTTGTACATGAATATTTCATTTGTAAGATTGATAACTGTCACCTTTTGTAATCTTGTTGTTCATATCTTAACTTGGTTTCTGCTCTGATAAAATGTTGATAAACTGAAAACACAATAAACAAGCCATTGAGAATGACATAGTCCTATGATTGGGTTTTAAGGAATTATTACTACTCTGATCACGCAACAACACTTGTGAACCTAAATCAAACAGACTTAGATATGTTGTGTCTGCTTGTCAGACATGGAACATGCCTACAACAATAAAGGATTGGTCGGGTATGGGGGATCATATCAATATGAAAATGGATATGCAAATGTATGTCATAGAACACTGTCCTAATACCAACTCTGAATGAGATCTGTTCAAGCATGTCTGAGTTATGGCTTTGGACATGGAAAATTCACAAACAAAATGGCTGCCAGGCAGCCATATTGGATCGTATCATGACGAAAATGGATATGCACATGTATGTCATAGAACACTGTCCTAATACCAACTTCGAATGAGATCTGTTCAAGCATGTCTGAGTTATGGCTTTGAACATGGAAAATTTGCAAACAAAATGGCTGCCAGGCAGCCATATTGGATCGTATCACAATGAAAATGGATACGCACATGTATGTCATAGAACACTGTCCTAATACCAACTTTGAATGAGATCTGTTCAAGCATGTCTAAGTTATGGCTTTGGACATGAAAATTCACAAACAAAATGGCTGCCAGGCGGCCATATTGGATCGTATCATGACAACAATGAATATGCACATATATGCCATAGAACACTGTCCTAATACCAACTCTGAATGAGATCTGTGTGAGCATGTCTGAGTTATGGCTTTAGACAGGGAAAATTCGCAAACAAAATGGCTGCTAGGCGGCCATATTGGATCATATCATAAAACAAATTGACGTGCATATGTATGCCATAGCATGTTGCCCCTGTACCAAGTTTGAAAAAAATCGGTACAGGCATCTCCAAGAAACGGCTGCGGACGGACGGACGGACGGACGCACGGACACACGGACGCACAGACGGAACCCAATCCATAAGTCCCCGTTCCGGACTTCGTCCGCAGGGACTAATTAGACACACAGTGACTTGTATCGATTTTAATGTTATAATGCCTCGTCATTCTTAAAAAAAGACAAAATGTTTTCTAGCCATATGAAGTCTGTGTCCAATAAACCTGAACAATCATGGAAATGGCCGATGTCCAGTATTCCTAGTCTGATTACCAATGTGGTTTCTAACTACACCAAGTCTGGTCAATGTCCCTCAATCAGCACAAAAAGTTGTTCATCCAATCAGTGAACCCCAACTATTATAGTGTATAAGTAGCATTCTGAGCAGACAAATATACCATATTTGGACATTACATAACTGCCCCAAAAATAATAATTTTATGAGGGACTGTGATATTTGTTAGAATTTTGTAAATTAAATTGATTAACAAAGACATGATGTTAATGACTGTGTGGGTGGCTGAGGATGAATTTTAAATTGCACTTCATGCATCTCAGGACTTCTCGAGTAACAACTTTGACTATACTGTGAGTGCATGGAGGTGTAAATGGTAATGATACCGTATAGAAACTAGACTACAACTATCATGACCCAGAAAGCTTAGGAGTCTTCAGTATTTATGTTAATGCCTTATGCCTACAGTATACTATGTAAACGAAACTAGGCATGCAAAGACTCCCTAACTGTCATTGACTAGTCCAAAATGAGGTAACTGTCACTGACTAGTCCAAAATGAGGTAACTGTCATTGACTAGTCCAAAATGAGGTAACTGTCACTGACTAGTCCAAAATTAGGTAACTGTCATTGACTAGTCCAAAATTAGGTAACTGTCATTGACTAGTCCAAAATGAGGTAACTGTCACTGACTAGTCCAAAATGAGGTAACTGTCACTGACTAGTCCAAAATGAGGTAACTGTCAGTGACTAGTCCAAAATGAGGTTACTGTCACTGACTAGTCCAAAATGAGGTAACTGTCACTGACTAGTCCAAAATGAGGTAACTGTCACTGACTAGTCCAAAATGAGGTAACTGTCACTGACTAGTCCAAAATGAGGTAACTGTCACTGACTAGTCCAAAATGAGGTAACTGTCACTGACTAGTCCAAAATGAGGTAACTGTCACTGACTAGTCCAAAATGAGGTAACTGTCACTGACTAGTCCAAAATGAGGTAACTGTCACTGACTAGTCCAAAATGAGGTAACTGTCACTGACTAGTCCAAAATGAGGTAACTGTCATTAACTAGTCCAAAATGAGGTAACTGTCACTGACTAGTCCAAAATGAGGTAACTGTCATTGACTAGTCCAAAATGAGGTAACTGTCATTGACTAGTCCAAAATGAGGTAACTGTCACTGACTAGTCCAAAATGAGGTAACTGTCATTGACTAGTCCAAAATGAGGTAACTGTCACTGACTAGTCCAAAATGAGGTAACTGTCACTGACTAGTCCAAAATGAGGTAACTGTCACTGACTAGTCCAAAATGAGGTAACTGTCACTGACTAGTCCAAAATGAGGTAACTGTCATTAACTAGTCCAAAATGAGGTAACTGTCACTGACTAGTCCAAAATGAGGTAACTGTCATTGACTAGTCCAAAATGAGGTAACTGTCATTGACTAGTCCAAAATGCGGTAACTGTCATTGACTAGTCCAAAATGAGGTAACTGTCACTGACTAGTCCAAAATGAGGTAACTGTCACTGACTAGTCCAAAATGAGGTAACTGTCATTGACTAGTCCAAAATGAGGTAACTGTCATTAACTAGTCCAAAATGAGGTAACTGTCACTGACTAGTCCAAAATGAGGTAACTGTCACTGACTAGTCCAAAATGAGGTAACTGTCATTGACTAGTCCAAAATGAGGTAACTGTCACTGACTAGTCCAAAATGAGGTAACTGTCACTGACTAGTCCAAAATGAGGTAACTGTCACTGACTAGTCCAAAATGAGGTAACTGTCACTGACTAGTCCAAAATGAGGTAACTGTCACTGACTAGTCCAAAATGAGGTAACTGTAATTGACTAGTCCAAAATGAGGTAACTGTCACTGACTAGTCAAAAATGAGGTAACTGTCACTGACTAGTCCAAAATGAGGTAACTGTCACTGACTAGTCCAAAATGAGGTAACTGTCACTGACTAGTCCAAAATGAGGTAACTGTCACTGACTAGTCCAAAATGAGGTAACTGTCATTGACTAGTCCAAAATGAGGTAAGTGTCACTGACTAGTCCAAAATGAGGTAACTGTCACTGACTAGTCCAAAATGAGGTAACTGTCACTGACTAGTCCAAAATGAGGTAACTGTCACTGACTAGTCCAAAATGAGGTAACTGTCATTGACTAGTCCAAAATGAGGTAACTGTCACTGACTAGTCCAAAATGAGGTAACTGTCACTGACTAGTCCAAAATGCGGTAACTGTCACTGACTAGTCCAAAATGAGGTAACTGTCATTGACTAGTCCAAAATGAGGTAACTGTCATTGACTAGTCCAAAATGAGGTTATTGTCATTGATATTTCTATTTCCCCATCTAACCGAGTACCATTGTTCCTTTCCTACATGTGTTATGGCTACACATTCACATCAGGGCCGGTGAACGTTGCTTAACCATCCACTATCCATATGACACAATTTGATTAGTATAATGTAGTACTGTGGTTCATACAAATATGGAGTAATTAGACTGGATACTCATTGTTGAAACTTAAATGTAGCATTAAAATATAGAAGGAGCTCTCTTTACAGAATAAATTACCACTGAATTCTGTAGAATCTATCTTGAGGGGGAAGGGCAACATATGTCATTTTATTAACCAATCAAATTGTACATATGACAAGCATATTATAATTTGAAATACATATATTACCATCCTCTATTAGACATTGCTATTACTTACTTCAACAATATTACCACATGCTGCAGCTAGAAGACCTCTTTGACTAAAAGACAGTTCTGTAGCCCCTGTTGATATTTTATAGATTTGTAAAGGTTTGTATGTCCTGATGTCAAATATTTTCAGTCTCCTATCTTGTCCTGAGGTTGCCATATACCTACAATAGACAGACACAGTCGCTAGGAAATAACTCTTAAACTTTAAAAGATAGAGACAGACAGACAGACAGACTGACAGATGAGATGGGCAAGACAGACATACAGACAGATAATCAGAGACAGACAAGACAAGGCAGATAGAGAGGCAAGAAAGCCAGCCAGCCAGCCAGCCAGACAGGCATAACAGACAGACAGCTAGACAGACAGGCAAAATAGCCATACAGACAGGCAAACAAACAAACAAACAAACAGACTGACAAAGAAAGACAGGCAAGACAGACGACAGACAGGCAAGATAGCCATACACACAGACAGACGGACAAACAAACAAACAAACAAAGACAGGCAAGATAGGCAGACAAAATTAATACAAGCAAGACAGACATACAGACAGATAAACAGAGACAGTCAAGAAAGGACTTCTGACTTACCCCTGTTTTATCAATAGCTATAGATCTGACAGCTGATTTGTGGCATAAAATATATATCTGACTTACAGCCCTGTTTTATCAATAGCTATAGATCTGACGACTGATTTGTGGCATAAAATATATATCTGACTTACAGCCCTGTTTTATCAATAGCTATATATCTGACGACTGATTTGTGGCATAAAATATATATCTGACTTACAGCCCTGTTTTATCAATAGCTATAGATCTGACGACTGATTTGTGGCATAAAATATATATCTGACTTACAGCCCTGTTTTATCAATAGCTATAGATCTGACGACTGATTTGTGGCATAAAATATATATCTGACTTACAGCCCTGTTTTATCAATAGCTATAGATCTGACGACTGATTTGTGGCATAAAATATATATCTGACTTACAGCCCTGTTTTATCAATAGCTATAGATCTGACGACTGATTTGTGGCATAAAATATATATCTGACTTACAGCCCTGTTTTATCAATAGCTATAGATCTGACAGCTGATTTGTGGCATAAAATATATATCTGACTTACAGCCCTGTTTTATCAATAGCTATAGATCTGACGACTGATTTGTGGCATAAAATATATATCTGACTTACAGCCCTGTTTTATCAATAGCTATAGATCTGACGACTGATTTGTGGCATAAAATATATATCTGACTTACAGCCCTGTTTTATCAATAGCTATAGATCTGACGACTGATTTGTGGCATAAAATATATATCTGACTTACAGCCCTGTTTTATCAATAGCTATAGATCTGACGACTGATTTGTGGCATAAAATATATATCTGACTTACAGCCCTGTTTTATCAATAGCTATAGATCTGACGACTGATTTGTGGCATAAAATATATATCTGACTTACAGCCCTGTTTTATCAATAGCTATAGATCTGACGACTGATTTGTGGCATAAAATATATATCTGACTTACAGCCCTGTTTTATCAATAGCTATAGATCTGACAGCTGATTTGTGGCATAAAATATATATCTGACTTACAGCCCTGTTTTATCAATAGCTATAGATCTGACAGCTGATTTGTGGCATAAAATATATATCTGACTTACAGCCCTGTTTTATCAATAGCTATAGATCTGACGACTGATTTGTGGCATAAAATATATATCTGACTTACAGCCCTGTTTTATCAATAGCTATAGATCTGACGACTGATTTGTGGCATAAAATATATATCTGACTTACAGCCCTGTTTTATCAATAGCTATAGATCTGACGACTGATTTGTGGCATAAAATATATATCTGACTTACAGCCCTGTTTTATCAATAGCTATAGATCTGACGACTGATTTGTGGCATAAAATATATATCTGACTTACAGCCCTGTTTTATCAATAGCTATAGATCTGACGACTGATTTGTGGCATAAAATATATATCTGACTTACAGCCCTGTTTTATCAATAGCTATAGATCTGACAGCTGATTTGTGGCATAAAATATATATCTGACTTACAGCCCTGTTTTATCAATAGCTATAGATCTGACAGCTGATTTGTGGCATAAAATATATATCTGACTTACAGCCCTGTTTTATCAATAGCTATAGATCTGACGACTGATTTGTGGCATAAAATATATATCTGACTTACAGCCCTGTTTTATCAATAGCTATAGATCTGACAGCTGATTTGTGGCATAAAATATATATCTGACTTACAGCCCTGTTTTATCAATAGCTATAGATCTGACAGCTGATTTGTGGCATAAAACATATATATCTGACTTACAGTCCTGTTTTATCAATAGCTATAGATCTGACAGCTGATTTGTGGCATAAAATATATATCTGACTTACAGCCCTGTTTTATCAATAGCTATAGATCTGACAGCTGATTTGTGGCATAACGTTTTCACCAAAGGTTCTTTTACATTAGGACTCCATAGCGTTACTGTACCTGAAAATATAAACAAATCAAATATGTATCATTAAGTCTTGTACATATAACTTTAAATAAAAAATCAAAAGGGGAACATCACTCCAGGAAATACAGACATTTTTTATAAACTATGATTTTTGGAGATTCATTTCATGATTTTACATCACCTAAGGCTATAATTATTTGGGATTTCAGAGAAGGGGGGGAGGGGGACTGTGTTCTTTAATTGGGTGCTAAGTATTAAATGGTAGGAGATGTAGGGTTCTCTGGGTGGGTGCTTACATAACTATCTTACCATTAGGATGTCCCAAGTGTATAATAGCATTGGCTGAATTCTGAGTCATAACATTAAGTCTTCCTTGTCTTGTTGCTATTGTTAGGACTTCCTGACCTATTGAAGTATCCAAGTATTGCAGAAAACCTGTTGTACTCTGAAAAAGAAGATGAACATTTTGACATGAAGACTATAGACCTATACATTAAGCGACCAGTCAGACGGGGGGGGGGGGGGGGGGGGGGGGGGGGGGAGTTATTGTGTTTTGAATTTTGATGGAAGAAAAAATTCCATGAATCTACAGTGGTATAACCTTGTTTGAACTGTGGAATTTTTTCTTTTCCCCATTTTTTAAACATTACTTCACCTGGAGTGACGCTCAAACAACTTTACATATACACAATGCATTACATTGTCCGTCTGTCTGTGTGTAAATATCATATATCGCGAGGGGGGTGGGGGTCACTATGTTTTAGAATTGAGTGACAGGGGAGTCAGCCTGTTTTCAGTTTTACAGATGGGGGAGGGGGTCAGTGACTTTACATTGGCCAGATGGAAAAATCCATGCCTCCCCCCACACACACACACTGACTAAGTATATATGTAACACACTATTCCGTACATCGTCATCATATAAGATTGTGTCACTGAAGTCGAGTGGCTGTGCCTTAATTCACGGCGGCAAAAAAAAGGTGAATCTCTAACGAAATTTTAGAGAATAGTAGATGTGTGCGTGAAGTAATATTTTGAGCACACCCTGGAAAGCTCTGTTTTGTGTCTGTCGGGCAGATCCCGCAAACTTACAGATTTTTCAACAGAGCCTAAAGAATTGTTGCGTTTAGACTTGTGGTAATACTACCGCATTGACTTGTGTACTAAGCGCTATCTCATGTGATCCGTAGTACCTTAGTACGGAATGGTGAGGTAGAATGTAGATTCACCATTAATGCTACTGTAAATAATAACAAGTATCAGAGCTAAACAGTAGATATTGTGAAATTACCATAATCAGCATTATATTTTTCTCCAAATCTATCATCTGAAGTTTTTTTTTTTCACTATCTATTGCACATTTAGACAGGAAAATTCATTGGTATGGGGGGGGGGGGGGGGGGTTAAACCATTTTAGTTCTCATCCTACAAAATAGCACCAAAGGTATTGTAGCACAACTACACATTTTTTGTTATATTTATCTGGTTACCTATCCAGCCCTGTTGTTACCTTTACCATATATGCATAATTGGCTGTTGCTATGGGCATGTTGCTAGGCATATTTGCATTCCCCTTTTAAATACATTTAGACCCCTTTAGATACCTTGTATATGTATTTATCTACTTGCCTAACCATCCCTGTTGTTATCTACCATCATTTGGTTGTTGCTATGGGCATGGTCTTGTTGTTTTGGGTATATTTGCATACATTTTTTGAATATTTATTCACTTGTCTATTAATTCATATGGTTATCTTTGCAATATAAACCCCATTTGGCTGTTGCTATGGGCATGGTCTTGTTGCTATGGATATTTGCTTACTTTTTAATCTTTATTAACTTACTTACCCATCCATGTTGTTATCGTTGTAATATGCATCATCATTTCATGATGAATGAATAAATGAATGGAGACATGATTTAAAAGAAATTGGTGGCAACAAATAAATACTACAAAGTGTCTGATAATGCAGGGAATCGCTGAATTTCAGTAACTGAACCTGAAGACCAAGGGCTAGGTCAAAGGTCAATGTCTAAAAAGAAAAGTTTAAACCTGGCAATATAGGGGTAGACACTTTAACATAGTCTCCATGTATCAACATTTTTTAGTTAATTTGTAAATCATGACTGTTCAATACAACAGAAAGTACAGACATATTAACTCATATTTTACCATGATGATGATCTAAAACTTAAAAGGAGCTCCAAATGCAGCCTTTTCGATTCCTTTGACTCCCCTCCCCCTCCCCCACCACACAGACTGGTGACTTTGTTGGGGCTGACCATTTTAACTGTCATTAGACAGAGTAACTAAACCCCCCCCCCCTTACATAGCCAGAGCTAACCTTGAAATATAGTGATTGTTTACTACAAATATGGCTGCCATCCAGTAAAAATAACATGAGCCCCAAAAATAATGCTTGTGTATGCTTCTTTTCTTCAATATTACTTGTAAAACATGATTTAATTGAAATTGACAATATGTAAACACCACAATGTGTCTCTGTGATAGGCAGGAATTGGCTTGATTTTGATAATTAGCACTGAAGGTCAAGGTTAAAGGTCAATGTCTCCAAAGATAGCTTGTATCTGGTAATATGGGGGTAGACACTTGAATAGAGTGTCTGTGCATTTACGCATGCATGCACACATGGATGCACAGACAGGCAGAACCCATTGTAATAGCATTCCCTTCCGTGGAGGGGGGGGGGGTGTAATGAATACATACTGACGTTGCTAGGAGGAAATGAATACATACTGATGTTGCTAGGAGGAAATGGTACGGAAGGAATTCCATCTGTAAAACTTCATGGAACGCTTTGACACAATGTAACTCTGTTCCCTGGTTATCATATATATACAACCATTTCTTCTGTGCTACTGCTAGCATTGTTTCTAAATGTAACCATCTGTAGGGTAACAAGAAAATCTGGTGCTTTTAGTGTGTACGTTATCATGATATGAATACATTAATAAATGTGAGCAAGAAAGCATTGTGCATATGAAAATAAAACATATATGAATACAGACAACACTAACAATGTGAATGATACAATATTGACATGAAATATATAGATGACTATCAGCATAATTATCAAATACTAATGTGCCACATTAATGAAAGTTATTAATAATAAACAAAGTTAACAATCAAAAGTATAAATATGAACACATCTAAACCTTTTTTTGAAACTTTTCTAGCTTAAGAAATAAGATTGTTTTTCCTAAAATAACTATGTACTTACTCCAGGAGTGAGGACCTCAGAAACCTGATTGACCTCTCCTAAAACCACTGGGTATTTATGCTAGGTGCAATCTTGACTTGACTTGTGACCAAGTACTGAATTTGACTACATGACTGACATATTTAGGCAGTTCCAGGTATCAATTGAGCCTTACTTAGGTAGTTCCAGGTATCAATTGAGCCTTACTTAGGTAGTTCCAGGTATCAATTGAGCCTTACTTAGGTAGTCCCAGGTATCAATTGAGCCTTACTTAGATAGTTCCAGGTATCAATTGAGCCTTACTTAGGTAGTCCCAGGTATCAATTGAGCCTTAATTAGGTAGTCCCAGGTATCAATTGAGCCTTACTTAGGTAGTCCCAGGTATCAATTGAGCCCTACTTAGGTAGTCCCAGGTATCAATTGAGCCTTACTTAGATAGTTCTAGGTATCAATTGAGCCTTACTTAGGTAGTCCAGGTATTAATTGAGCCTTACTTAGATAGTTCCAGGTATCAATTGAGCCTTACTTAGGTAGTCCTAGGTATCAATTGAGCCTTACTTAGATAGTTCCAGGTATCAATTGAGCCTTACTTAGGTAGTTCCAGGTATCAATTGAGCCTTACTTAGGTAGTCCCAGGTATCAATTGAGCCTTACTTAGGTAGTCCCAGGTATCAATTGAGCCTTACTTAGGTAGTTCCAGGTATCAATTGAGCCTTACTTAGGTAGTCCCAGGTATCAATTGAGCCTTACTTAGATAGTTCCAGGTATCAATTGAGCCTTACTTAGGTAGTCCTAGGTAACAATTGAGCCTTACTTAGGTAGTTCCAGTTATCAATTGAGCCTTACTTAGGTAGTCCCAGGTATCAATTGAGCCTTACTTAGGTAGTTCCAGGTATCAATTGAGCCTTACTTAGGTAGTCCTAGGTATCAACTGAGCCTTTATATTTAGGTAGTCCCAGGTATCAATTGAGCTTTACTTAGGTAGGCCCAGGTATCAATTGAGCTTTACTTAGGTAGTCCCAGGTATCAATTGAGCCTTACTTAGGTAGTCCCAGGTATCAATTGAACCTTACTTAGATAGTCCCAGGTATCAATTGAGCTTTACTTAGGTAGTCCCAGGTATCAATTGAGCCTTACTAAGGTAGTCCCAGGTATCAATTGAGCCTTACTTAGGTAGTCCTAGGTATCAACTGAGCCTTTATATTTAGGTAGTCCCAGGTATCAATTGAGCCTTACTTAGGTAGTCCCAGGTATCAATTGAGCCTTACTTAGATAGTCCCAGGTATCAATTGAGCTTTACTTAGGTAGTCCCAGGTATCAATTGAACCTTACTTAGATAGTCCCAGGTATCAATTGAGCTTTACTTAGGTAGTCCCAGGTATCAATTGAACCTTACTTAGATAGTCCCAGGTATCAACTGAGCATTTATACATGTACTTAGGTAGTCCCAGGTATCAATTGACCCTTACTTAGGTAGTCCTAGGTATCAATTGAACCTTACTTAGGTAGTCCCAGACATCAATTGAACCTTACTTAGGTAGTCCTAGGTGTCAATTGAGCCTTACTTAGGTAGTCCCAGGTATCAATTGAACCTTACTTAGGTAGTCCTAGGTATCAATTGAGCCTTTATACTTAAGTAGTCCCACTATCAATTGAGCTTTACTTAGATAGTCACATGTATCAATTGAACCTTACTTAGGTAGTCCTAGGTATCAACTGAGTCTTACTTGGGTATCAACTGAGGTTGGATACCTTGGACTACATACACCCAGCATAAAGATTGAAACTGAACTTACTGGACATCTCTTATTGTTTCCATGACATTAATTTCAAAGGTCAAGTTTTTGGTGACCCAATCTATTGCTGCAAGATGACCCTTTCTTCCACCAAGGAGAAGATGTCGACCATTCCTGGTGTAGTCAAGTTGATATGGTCCAAACTGGTTCAATGTCAATTCAAAATACTAGAAAGAAAAAAGAAAGAAAGTTGTCTTACACTATACTTTCATCTTTGACAATACAATACTTATTTTGTCTATATATACAGAATTGTCAGTATCACTATATTTATAAATACCTGGAATAACTCTTTTAATAACCATGCTTTTTGATAAATATTATTAAACATACAATAATCTAGATTCTATGTCCGTCATTCATTTAGGCTATTATCTACAACTCACAGCCTAGATTCTATGTGTGTCATTGATTTGGGCTATTACCCACAACTCACAGCCTAGATTCCATACTTGTCATTGATTTGGGCTATTACCCACAATTCACAGCCTAGATTCCATACTTGTCATTGATTTGGGCTATTACCCACAATTCACAGCCTAGATTCTATGTGTGTCATTGATTTGCGCTATTACCCACAACTCACAGCCTAGATTCCATACTTGTCATTGATTTGGGCTATTACCCACAATTCACAGCCCAGATTCCATACTTGTCATTGATTTGGGCTATTACCCACAATTCACAGCCTAGATTCCATACTTGTCATTGATTTGGGCTATTACCCACAATTCACAGCCTAGATTCCATACTTGTCATTGATTTGGGCTATTACCCACAATTCACAGCCTAGATTCCATACTTGTCATTGATTTGGGCTATAACCCACAATTCACAGCCTAGATTCCATACTTGTCATTGATTTGGGCTAATACCCACAATTCACAGCCTAGATTCTATGTGTGTCATTGATTTGGGCTATTATCCTCAATTCATAGCCTAGATTCCATACTTGTCATTGATTTGGGCAATTACCCACAATTCATAGCCTAGATTCCATACTTGTCATTGATTTGGGCTAATACCCACAATTCACAGCCTAGATTCTATGTGTGTCATTGATTTGGGCTTTTGTTTGTTATGAAGTGTTGGAGGTGATCGGTCCTGAATATCTTTCTCATCTTCTTCATCTTTATGCTCCCCAAAGACAACTTAGGTCTTCTTATGACACCTGCATCCTTAAGATACCAATTTATGTTGTGAGTTGTGGGTATACTACAAGTATACAATCTATGTTGTGAGTTGTGGGTATACTACAAGTATACAATCTATGTTGTGAGTTGTGGGTATACTACAAGTATACAATTTAGGCTGTGAGTTGTGGGTATACTACAAGTATACAATATAGGCTGTGAGTTGTGGGTATACTATAAGTATACAATTTAGGTTGTGAGTTGTGGGTATACTACAAGTATACAATATAGGCTGTGAGTTGTGGGTATACTACAAGTATACAATCTATGTTGTGAGTTGTGGGTATACTACAAGTATACAATTTAGGCTGTGAGTTGTGGGTATACTACAAGTATACAATATAGGCTGTGAGTTGTGGGTATACTATAAGTATACAATTTAGGTTGTGAGTTGTGGGTATACTACAAGTATACAATATAGGCTGTGAGTTGTGGGTATACTACAAGTATACAATTTAGGCTGTGAGTTGTGGGTATACTACAAGTATACAATCTAGGCTGTGAGTTGTGGGTATACTACAAGTATACAATCTAGGCTGTGAGTTGTGGGTATACTACAAGTATACAATCTAGGCTGTGAGTTGTGGGTATACTACAAGTATACAATCTAGGCTGTGAGTTGTGGGTATACTACAAGTATACAATCTAGGCTGTGAGTTGTGGGTATACTACAAGTATACAATCTAGGCTGTGAGTTGTGGGTATACTACAAGTATACAATCTAGGCTGTGAGTTGTGGGTATACTACAAGTATACAATTTAGGCTGTGAGTTGTGGGTATACTACAAGTATACAATCTAGGTTGTGAGTTGTGGGTATACTACAAGTATACAATTTAGGCTGTGAGTTGTGGGTATACTACAAGTATACAATCTAGGCTGTGAGTTGTGGGTATACTACAAATATACAATCTAGGTTGTGAGTTGTGGGTATACTACAAGTATACAATTTAGGCTGTGAGTTGTGGGTATACTACAAGTATACAATTTAGGCTTTGAGTTGTGGGTATACTACAAGTATACAATCTAGGCTGTGAGTTGTGGGTATACTATAAGTATACAATTTAGGTTGTGAGTTGTGGGTATACTACAAGTATACAATTTAGGCTGTGAGTTGTGGGTATACTACAAGTATACAATCTAGGTTGTGAGTTGTGGGTATACTACAAGTATACAATTTAGGTTGTGAGTTGTGGGTATACTACAAGTATACAATCTAGGCTGTGAGTTGTGGGTATACTACAAGTATACAATTTAGGCTGTGAGTTGTGGGTATACTACAAGTATACAATTTAGGCTGTGAGTTGTGGGTATACTACAAGTATACAATCTAGGTTGTGAGTTGTGGGTATACTACAAGTATACAATCTAGGCTGTGAGTTGTGGGTATACTACAAGTATACAATTTAGGCTGTGAGTTGTGGGTATACTACAAGTATACAATCTAGGTTGTGAGTTGTGGGTATACTACAAGTATACAATTTAGGCTGTGAGTTGTGGGTATACTACAAGTATACAATCTAGGCTGTGAGTTGTGGGTATACTACAAGTATACAATTTAGGCTGTGAGTTGTGGGTATACTATAAGTATACAATTTAGGTTGTGAGTTGTGGGTATACTACAAGTATACAATCTAGGTTGTGAGTTGTGGGTATACTATAAGTATACAATTTAGGCTGTGAGTTGTGGGTATACTATAAGTATATAATTTAGGTTGTGAGTTGTGGGTATACTACAAGTATACAATCTAGGTTGTCAGTTGTGGGTATACTATAAGTATACAATTTAGGTTGTGAGTTGTGGGTATACTACAAGTATACAATCTAGGTTGTCAGTTGTGGGTATACTATAAGTATACAATTTAGGCTGTGAGTTGTGGGTATACTACAAGTATACAATCTAGGTTGTCAGTTGTGGGTATACTATAAGTATACAATTTAGGTTGTGAGTTGTGGGTATACTACAAGTATACAATCTAGGCTGCGAGTTGTGGGTATACTACAAGTATACAATCTAGGCTGTGAGTTGTGGGTATACTATAAGTATACAATCTAGGTTGTGAGTTGTGGGTATACTACAAGTATACAATTTAGGTTGTGGGTTGTGGGTATACTACAAGTATACAATCTAGGTTGTCAGTTGTGGGTATACTATAAGTATACAATATAGGTTGTGAGTTGTGGGTATACTACAAGTATACAATTTAGGCTGTGAGTTGTGGGTATACTACAAGTATACAATTTAGGCTGTGAGTTGTGGGTATACTACAAGTATACAATTTAGGCTGTGAGTTGTGGGTATACTACAAGTATACAATTTAGGCTGTGAGTTGTGGGTATACTACAAGTATACAATTTAGGCTGTGAGTTGTGGGTATACTACAAGTATACAATCTAGGCTGTGAGTTGTGGGTATACTACAAGTATACAATCTAGGTTGTCAGTTGTGGGTATACTATAAGTATACAATTTAGGTTGTGAGTTGTGGGTATACTACAAGTATACAATCTAGGTTGTCAGTTGTGGGTATACTATAAGTATACAATTTAGGCTGTGAGTTGTGGGTATACTACAAGTATACAATCTAGGTTGTCAGTTGTGGGTATACTATAAGTATACAATTTAGGTTGTGAGTTGTGGGTATACTACAAGTATACAATCTAGGCTGCGAGTTGTGGGTATACTACAAGTATACAATCTAGGCTGTGAGTTGTGGGTATACTATAAGTATACAATCTAGGTTGTGAGTTGTGGGTATACTACAAGTATACAATTTAGGTTGTGGGTTGTGGGTATACTACAAGTATACAATCTAGGTTGTGAGTTGTGGGTATACTATAAGTATACAATATAGGTTGTGAGTTGTGGGTATACTACAAGTATACAATTTAGGCTGTGAGTTGTGGGTATACTACAAGTATACAATTTAGGCTGTGAGTTGTGGGTATACTACAAGTATACAATTTAGGCTGTGAGTTGTGGGTATACTACAAGTATACAATTTAGGCTGTGAGTTGTGGGTATACTACAAGTATACAATTTAGGCTGTGAGTTGTGGGTATACTACAAGTATACAATTTAGGCTGTGAGTTGTGGGTATACTACAAGTATACAATTTAGGCTGTGAGTTGTGGGTATACTACAAGTATACAATTTAGGCTGTGAGTTGTGGGTATACTACAAGTATACAATCTAGGCTGTGAGTTGTGGGTATACTACAAGTATACAATCTAGGTTGTCAGTTGTGGGTATACTATAAGTATACAATTTAGGTTGTGAGTTGTGGGTATACTACAAGTATACAATCTAGGTTGTCAGTTGTGGGTATACTATAAGTATACAATTTAGGCTGTGAGTTGTGGGTATACTACAAGTATACAATCTAGGTTGTCAGTTGTGGGTATACTATAAGTATACAATTTAGGTTGTGAGTTGTGGGTATACTACAAGTATACAATCTAGGCTGCGAGTTGTGGGTATACTACAAGTATACAATCTAGGCTGTGAGTTGTGGGTATACTATAAGTATACAATCTAGGTTGTGAGTTGTGGGTATACTACAAGTATACAATTTAGGTTGTGGGTTGTGGGTATACTACAAGTATACAATCTAGGTTGTGAGTTGTGGGTATACTATAAGTATACAATATAGGTTGTGAGTTGTGGGTATACTACAAGTATACAATTTAGGCTGTGAGTTGTGGGTATACTACAAGTATACAATTTAGGCTGTGAGTTGTGGGTATACTACAAGTATACAATTTAGGCTGTGAGTTGTGGGTATACTACAAGTATACAATTTAGGCTGTGAGTTGTGGGTATACTACAAGTATACAATTTAGGCTGTGAGTTGTGGGTATACTACAAGTATACAATCTAGGCTGTGAGTTGTGGGTATACTACAAGTATACAATCTAGGCTGTGAGTTGTGGGTATACTATAAGTATACAATCTAGGTTTTGAGTTGTGGGTATACTACAAGTATACAATTTAGGTTGTGAGTTGTGGGTATACTATAAGTATACAATTTAGGTTGTGGGTTGTGGGTATACTACAAGTATACAATCTAGGCTGTGAGTTGTAGGTATACTACAAGTATACAATCTAGGTTGTGAGTTGTGGGTATACTACAAGTATACAATCTAGGCTGTGAGTTGTGGGTATACTACAAGTATTATAATTACAATGAATATGAAATGAATCACACAAAGCCTGGTTTGACTCGAGACTAAATATATATGTTATAATCAAATGCTAGGAGAATATGTCTTATCAACCAAAGCCAAATGGACCATTGAAACCAACTACAATGTACCAGTACTTACTTTTTGTGCACTGGCTATATAGAGTACCAGTACTTACTTTTTGTGCACTGGCTATATCTACTGCTGCTGCTATATCTGTCTGTGCAATTTTAAATGTTTCTTCACCCTCATCAGCTTCAAGAAACCTTTGAAATGGAAGTAGGGGTAAGATAACAGACCATCAAAAAAGTTAACAGTATAATTCAAAACCTACCAAAGAACATTTTCTTTAGCCATGATAGTTCCTATAATGCCAATGTTTGATGTACATTACAACAACAATGTAAGGGTAGTTTTCATATCAAGTAAATGTACTGTTGACATTGTACCACTTTCTTTCACTGTTAATTTGGCAAAAGAAAACACCAAAATAACACACACACACACACACACACACACACACACACACACACACACACACACACACACACACACACACACACACACACACACACACACACACACACACACACACACACACACACACACACACACACACACACACACACACAGAGAGAGACGCCGGGCGATCCCTATAGCACTACTGAACATCAGTTCAGTTGTGCTAACAAAAACTGATGGTTCACAAAGAGCAACTTGTGTCACTTGGTAACTTTCAGTGTATCTTGAAACAAAAGAGACCCTTGCTGCCTACATGAGATTGATGATTGAGCTCATAATCCCCCTATTAACACCTCAGAACAATCCCCCCCACACACACACACACCTCATCCCCATTGATTTGTTTCTTACTTGTCTGTGAATAAACTAAGGTGAAAATCAAAGGACAAATTACACAAAGAATTTATCCCGCTATTTCAAAAAACTCTAATCTGATTTGCATGACATATCTAACACAATAATGAAACTGAAATATGAAAAACTACAAATAAAAAGTATAATTTAGTTTGCTATGTACATGTTTTCTCAGAATCAATCGAACTATACTGTTTCCCATCAAGTTGTTCCAATACTAGTAACATTTAAAGATTTCTCTTACCCGGTATCTTCTGTGAGGAGTAATTCAGATCTTGCAGCTCTTTCTACGGCTTCTTCAAATGTATCCTCTATTTGTTGTAAAACTCTTTTATGTCTCATGTCTTGAATTGTTTCCTAAATAAAACACATTAACCACCATTATATCCACCAAACAAACAAACATGGGGTCGATGGCGTGAAACATGCAATCTAAAGACTCAAAAGATAAAGACATATTTGTAAGAAAATCATGATATTTACCTTCTTTGTGTCTACTTTATCTCCCCTAGAATATTTCTTAACTTTTTCTTTAGGAACTGGTACAGGCCCTTCAAATGGATCAGCACTGCCCCTTTTGATCTCACCAGTGTCCTCTATACTTCTCTTCTTTTTGTTTCCTTTTCTCCTTTTAACGTCATCATCATCATCATCATCATGTACTGATTGTTTGCTAGATGGAGTAGTTTCTACATAATACCTTACAGTCTTCTGAAATATTTTTAAAAGACAAACCCATGATGTGAGTTCAAGTATGGCATACTTACAAATGTAGGCTATTTGCATGAGTGTTTGCAGTGTTCTCTACAGCAGTAGTTTCATGAGTGTAGTGAGTGAAAGTGCAGCAGGAAACACTGCAAGCATGAGTGCAATTACCCCTAAGTACCCATGCAGTTAATGATTACATCATTTAATGTACAAAGAATGGTTGCTTACATATAGGTATGCAAAAACTCATGGATCCTCTGAATATTGGGTCTTGGCAGCTCTGCAATTAATGTTGGAGTTAGGAAATGTCCGATTTTTTGGCGGGTAAGGTGTAATTTTGAAAAAAAATCGACACAACTTTGCAGTTCAGTTCTGAATCACTTCCGTCTATTTGTGGTAATGTTACAGGAATTGTAGCGTTTGCTTCAAGTTAAACATCGGAAGGAAAAAAAACACAAAACCAGAAGGAAAAGCCCTCAAAATTGCAACAGATGCTACAATTATAGCGGTTGTACTACTTGTAGCAACACTACCAACTGACCAATGGCCTTTATTAGCTGTAGAAATTGTTTGTGTTTTTCATTGTCATATATTGTATTCATATATTGTTTTGTCGTGTATTTGCTTTTCTTAACTAATTGTTTACATTTTATTTTATTTAACTAGGCAAACATAAGACAGTGTCTGTAGTTGATTTGTTGTGTTCTTGTCAAGTTGTTGATTTAAATAAATGATACTAATTACTATTGTGCATACATGTACGGTACCACTATTTCAAAGGTATATTTCCTGAAGGACCAGAAGAAACGTATGGGGAATTCTTAGTAATTTACGTCGATCACTGGTACCATGCATCATGTGAACAATAATTCAACGACCTTCGATAAAAGCTTTTGAATAATATTTGGGACGTGAACACACATTGACACACGTACACACGTGCTAAAACACAAGTTACATTCGTACTTCCGGTATTGCTTAATGCACATCAATTCAAACTGACGACAGGCACTCAGGTGGTAAGATTTTACATTTCATAGACAGTGTGGATCTTAGCTATTATAATGGCAAATCTCTATACCAATTAATCGTTCGAAAAGCAAGAAAACTTACTTTTTTGTTTGGTTTCGCTTCTTGCATGCTGTCTGCCTTGTCGAGGGCTGCCATTTTGAATATTTGCTTGTTTGTTAATCTAATATCTCAAGTGCCAGTGGTCTGTAAAGCATCGTCAACGAAATAAAATGTACAATTTTACATTTGTAAGGTTTTATTTTGAAATAAATACTATTACACACCTTCTCCTGAAAAAAATGAAGCGTAATCCATAACTTTGGGCGAGTTTCATCTTCGGGCTTGTTCGGTATCATTCGGTTACCAGCTACATAGCCGCAAAATGCCTTTTATGGCAACACGCGCCAAATGTGAATGTTTGGGATACCATTGGCGCTCACACTGTCAGCTGCTCTGAAAATTAGGTGGGTACGATCGGCGTCTACTGTTTGATATATTTATTGTTTAATGAAAATGTCAGCTTTTCACAAAACTTTATAATATATCATGATCAATGTATAATAGTTTCCGTTCAAAATGAAGGGGCGAATCGATGTTACATGACGATGTAAACCTTTTCTTTTTGTGTGTGTGTGTTTACAGTTCACGAACCATCATTACTGTGTTTTTGTCTACAATGGCTTGTTACTACGAAGGAAGTTTGACGAGTTCCGTGACATCTGTGATGGTCGATGGCGTGAACAGTTCGAGAGATGGACAGTTTCGTCATAATTCAACTTCTGCTACAAGTAGGAAAAGGAAACGATCGGGCGACGAAATTTCGGGTGAGAAAGATATGTAATTTCTAATGACCCTTGACATGACATATGAATGATGTACACTCGTACATACACTGATACAGTACACTACATACATACATACATACACACACTGATACAGTACACACTACATACACTGATACAGTACACTACATACATACACACACTGATACAGTACACTCTACATACACTGATACAGTACACTTCAGTGAAGTAGTACTACTGTAGTCTGGAGTGACTGACCACGGACCTATTATAATAGATCCATGCTATGACAGTGTAGTAGTTTGTCAATTTTGAAAAGGAACTTTATTACAGTGACTCACAAAAACGTAAAATGTTGACAATACTGACAAATGTACAACTTATAAATAAAGAGTTTCATTTGTTTCGGTTTGAAGTTTCACTATATAATATTTTCTCATTACTATTTTATTCAGAAAATATTCAAAATTCTTCAAAAAGTTGCTAACTTTGGTACAAAGGGAACTCTTTCTAGAATATAGAGTAGAATTATGTGGAAATTCAACTGGTATAAATTGCAGTTTTAGGTTCTTGTTTGTTTACTGAAGTTAAACTTGACCTTGACAGCATTGAGAACAGCTTTAATTTGTGAAAGTGTTTACACAAATTTTATTTTTTCCAACCTAAAAATCATAATTTTAATGTAACAGTTGTGAAAATTGCCATATAACTGACATGCTGCAATTTATGTGAACTGACTATGAGTAAAATTCAGGATTATTCTCCATTCCTCTTTCTAATGACTGCATAAGAATCCAGTAATTTCTCATTTTTAAATAAATTTTTTATCATTTATGATACTAATAATTTATGTTTGACTTGACAGATAAAGTGAAACAGGATATCGATAAACTGATGACGTCCGTACCAAAACTAGATGAAATATTTACAATATCAAACAAGATTGGAGAAGGTAGGCAAAGGACAACATGTGTTTAAGTCTTGCATTCTAAAGGCTTGTACAGTTTATTTAAGTGAAGCCATGACCAGCAGAAAGTTGCACACAACCATTAGATTACATTTTGATTTCACCTCAAGTTTACAGAATCAATCAAGTGACACATAATAATTGCCATAGCATTGTCAATGAGAATTTCATCTGAACAGAAGGGGTGACAGCAACAGCAACAAGTTGTAGACGAGTTACTGTTATAAATATTTATCAAGTTGAACAATAATAAATAGACCTTTATATTGTTTCAAAGGTACATTTAGTGCAGTATATTCAGCAAAGTTGAAGACATATCCACAGATTGATACAGAGTTTGCTTTAAAACATATCATTCCTACAAGCCATCCAAGTCGGATTGAAAGTGAACTTAGATGTTTACAATTAATTGGGTAAGTAAATCAAGTGATTGGATATTGTTTGTAGTTGAACCTACCCAGTATAGTTGACTGGCTTTTTTATCACAACTATATTATTCTATCTGTATAATGTGCCAGGAGTAAACATTGTGTTGGAAAGCGCTATATAAAATTGACATTAATGATTATTAATATTATTATTTCTTATGAATATGAGTACTTTCAATATGAGTGCAAACTAGTAGACATTGACACTGTATCGCATCAATCTTCTCTAATCACAGTGATGTTTTAGTGCATTCTCTTTCCTTTTGCATCATTTTTCACAGGATTAGATCATTAGATGGGTGATAGGTGCTGTACAGGGTTAGATCATTAGATGGGTGATAGGTGCTGTACAGGGTTAGATCATTAGATGGGTGATAGGTGCTGTACAGGATTAGATCATTAGATGTGTGATAGGTGCTGTACAGGATTAGATCATTAGATGTGTGATAGGTGCTGTACAGGGTTAGATCATTAGATGGGTGATAGGTGCTGTACAGGATTAGATCATTAGATGGGTGATAGGTGCTGTACAGGGTTAGATCATTAGATGGGTGATAGGTGCTGTACAGGGTTAGATCATTAGATGGGTGATAGGTGCTGTACAGGGTTAGATCATTAGATGTGTGATAGGTGCTGTACAGGGTTAGATCATTAGATGTGTGATAGGTGCTGTACAGGGTTAGATCATTAGATGTGTGATAGGTGCTGTACAGGGTTAGATCATTAGATGTGTGATAGGTGCTGTACAGGGTTAGATCATTAGATGGGTGATAGGTGCTGTACAGGGTTAGATCATTAGATGGGTGATAGGTGCTGTACAGGGTTAGATCATTAGATGGGTGATAGGTGCTGTACAGGGTTAGATCATTAGATGGGTGATAGGTGCTGTACAGGATTAGATCATTAGATGGGTGATAGGTGCTGTACAGGGTTAGATCATTAGATGTGTGATAGGTGCTGTACAGGATTAGATCATTAGATGGGTGATAGGTGCTGTACAGGATTAGATCATTAGATGGGTGATAGGTGCTGTACAGGGTTAGATCATTAGATGGGTGATAGGTGCTGTACAGGGTTAGATCATTAGATGGGTGATAGGTGCTGTACAGGGTTAGATCATTAGATGGGTGATAGGTGCTGTACAGGGTTAGATCATTAGATGTGTGATAGGTGCTGTACAGGGTTAGATCATTAGATGTGTGATAGGTGCTGTACAGGGTTAGATCATTAGATGTGTGATAGGTGCTGTACAGGGTTAGATCATTAGATGTGTGATAGGTGCTGTACAGGGTTAGATCATTAGATGTGTGATAGGTGCTGTACAGGGTTAGATCATTAGATGTGTGATAGGTGCTGTACAGGGTTAGATCATTAGATGTGTGATAGGTGCTGTACAGGGTTAGATCATTAGATGTGTGATAGGTGCTGTACAGGGTTAGATCATTAGATGGGTGATAGGTGCTGTACAGGGTTAGATCATTAGATGGGTGATAGGTGCTGTACAGGGTTAGATCATTAGATGGGTGATAGGTGCTGTACAGGGTTAGATCATTAGATGGGTGATAGGTGCTGTACAGGATTAGATCATTAGATGGGTGATAGGTGCTGTACAGGGTTAGATCATTAGATGTGTGATAGGTGCTGTACAGGATTAGATCATTAGATGGGTGATAGGTGCTGTACAGGATTAGATCATTAGATGGGTGATAGGTGCTGTACAGGGTTAGATCATTAGATGGGTGATAGGTGCTGTACAGGGTTAGATCATTAGATGGGTGATAGGTGCTGTACAGGGTTAGATCATTAGATGGGTGATAGGTGCTGTACAGGGTTAGATCATTAGATGTGTGATAGGTGCTGTACAGGGTTAGATCATTAGATGTGTGATAGGTGCTGTACAGGGTTAGATCATTAGATGTGTGATAGGTGCTGTACAGGGTTAGATCATTAGATGTGTGATAGGTGCTGTACAGGGTTAGATCATTAGATGTGTGATAGGTGCTGTACAGGGTTAGATCATTAGATGGGTGATAGGTGCTGTACAGGGTTAGATCATTAGATGGGTGATAGGTGCTGTACAGGGTTAGATCATTAGATGGGTGATAGGTGCTGTACAGGGTTAGATCAAAGACCCGGGTGGAGGGTCTATGGTTAGATGAATGATTTGTAGTACACATGTAGCTCACTAGCATACATTACAATTACAGGTTGAACTAATTATATAGATGGCAATGTTTACTGTTTCTGTTGTACTTTGGGAAATATAATCTTGTTTTTTTGATTGTATACACATATGACCACCAACATCTAGACTCCCTAGATATAGTTATATGACCACATCTTTCTACATCTTTTCTTTGCAGTGGTTGCGATAATGTGATGGGTGTACAACTATGTCTGAGAGACAGGGACAATGTTGTTATTGTCATGCCATATTTCAACCATCATAAGTTTGGTGTAAGTACACAACTTTTGTATTAACAAATGATTACCATGTATTTTAACAGAACATGTCAGATTTAGTCTTGTGTTTAATCGTTCGAAAAGCAAGAAAACTTACTGTTTTGTTTGGTTTCGCTTCTTGCATGCTGTCTGTTTCTATAGTAACCACACATTAAAACACTTTGTCTACACCATGTATAATAAATGTAAACCCCCAAATAAAGGCTGTATGTTTTGTTAGTGTACTGTTTTTGTCATTTTTAGCACAACTGAACTGAAGGTTCTGTCTGAGTGGATGTGTGTGTGTGTGTGTGTGTAAACAACTTAAAGTCAAAAACTGCTGGACCGATCACTTTGATATTTGATGGTCATGTTACTTCTGGTGTCTAGTTGGGAAATTGTTCAAATGAAAATGATTGCATCAGAGATGTGGGTTTTGGGTCAAAAAAAAGACCACTGTCATCACTTTAGAGCAAGTGATGTGGTCTTTACTGAAGTAGGGAGGGTTATCTTTGTGTTTCCCCACGGATCTGCAGACTGCATGGACTGGACAACACAAAAAAAAAAAATGACCGACACGAGGGTATTTAAGTGATGTGTGCACTGACCAGAAACAAGTCTTTTTTCTTTTCTTTTTTGGCTTTATTTATATGTCCTGGTCGTTCTACATCATGTCAACCCATGTCTATGTCACTGGTTCTGTCATTCTACATCATGACAACCCATGTCTATGTCACTGGTTCTGTCATTCTACATCATGTCAACCCATGATCGGTTCTGTCATTCTACATCATGTCAACCCATGTCTATGTCATCGGTTCTGTGATGCTTGAAATATGAGTCAAAACATTCCAAAGCACCATTATTTTTCATAGACTCTATTTGAGGAGGTGTAATCAAATTATTCTCTGATATTTTTCTTCATTCAGGCAGAAAAATACTTGTGACCTAAGGGTTTGGCTCTACTCATCTACCTCAGCTGATAGTAACAAAAAAAACTTAGGTCGTTCATATTTTCTGTGGCTGAACAAAGACAATACATGAAAGAGTATGTTTGTAATCTGTTTATTTTATTTTACAGGACTATATACTTGATATGTCGGTATCTGAAGTCAGGGAATACATGCGTAATCTGTTGATAGCTTTGCAGAGGGTCCACAAATTTGATATTATCCATAGAGATGTCAAGCCAAGTAATTTTTTGTACAATAGAACCCTAAAGAAGTAAGTTGTGAAGGCAGTATTGTCCATCTATCATTCTAGAATATTCTGTCATGTGTCTATTTTAAGTCTTACTCTTATGGACATGTAAAAGCCTCTGGGGAAGAAAGTTCTTGATTGAGGTCTTAATACTTAGATAAGTCATTTAGTTAAATAACTTGATAACAGGTAAAATTTTCTAATCATAAATGTCATGAAATTATTTCATACAAGATGAGAAAGGAAAATGGCTGCATAATAGATAAGAAGCTGATCATGATTATGATACACAAGCAGTTTAAACTTTTTAGCATGGAGCTTGTGATCTGTCTTGGTCAACAACCCTCATCACTATAACACATTCCATAGTTACAACTGATCATACCACCACCTAATGGCCAGCTGTAACTGTAATTTGTCATTCTGATGGGGATCGTTGACCAAGACAAGATCGAAAACTCAATTCTAAAAACTTTGAACTGCTTGTGTGTTATAACCTTTGTAAGTCATTTGATCTACCAAGGTGATAAAGATTTTGGTCAGATAAGGACATGATACTGAATATAGAGTAAAAGTCAACAAATGAATAAGCAAACTGTTATTTGACTTTCAGATATGCTTTAGTGGATTTTGGTTTGGCACAAAAAGCACCAGTTGCAACTGCTCATCGTTTGGGGTCTGACATTGCAGTCAAACAATACTCATCACCACGAAAAGGTAGTAAAAGTAGGCGAGCATTGTCTGTAGCTGATAAAAATGAAGTAAGTATTTTCATTTTTCAGAATAAATCTGATATCAGTATACTGTAAACCTAGATATTTTCACTACTAGAAAATTTTGCGATTTTACTGTCTTCAGCTTGTTCTCAAAGACAAAGTTTTGCTAATCACCAAACTTGTACATTGTGGCTATTAGTACAAGAAGACATTTTAGTCACTGTGTATTTTAACAATTTTGTTTCAAGCAAAATAAGCGGAAATAAGTCTTTAGGGAATATTTCCAGGTTTACAGTATTTTGTCATAGCAATTTATAATTTCCAGTTAACCAATCAGACAACTCTCTGATTTCCACGGTTAACCAATCAGACAACTCTCTGATTTCCACGGTTAACCAATCAGACAACTCTCTGATTTCCACAGTTAACCAATAGAACAACTCTCTGATTTCCACAGTTAACCAATCAGACAACTCTCTGATTTCCACAGTTAACCAATCAGACAACTCTCTGATTTCCACAGTTAACCAATCAGACAACTCTCTGATTTCCAGTTAACCAATAGAACAACTCTCTCATTTCCACAGTTAACCAATCAGACAACTCTCTCATTTCCACAGTTAACCAATCAGACAACTCTCTTTAGATTTATAATTTCAATCAGTCAGTGTATGTGAATGTGTTGGTGATGTCATCAATTCTACATCAACAGTTTGGATGCCATAGAAATGACAGTGCACACAATGCAGTCAGAAGGAAACTGTCAATCATTTGTTTTTATCCAAGGTTCAACATTTCAGCAACAGGTGATAATTTTCATCCAAATATTTGGTTGAATTGAAGAAATACAGTGTCTGTTGGATCATGAGAATTACAAACTAAAAGGTTGCTTCAGTTTTGCTGCCGTAATTAACTTAGTATTTTAGACACTTTATATAACCTTCAAAATAGAATGTGTGCCCATATTGATTTGGTTTTAAATAGTAGTGGCAATGCATTCAAAAGTACTTGAGGTGTAACCAGCGTCTTCAGTACTTGAGGTGTAACCAATGTCTTCAGTACTTGAGGTGTAACCAATGTCTTCAGTACTTGAGTTGTAACCAATGTCTTTGTACTTGAGTTGTAACCAATGTCTTCAGTACTTGAGTTGTAACCAATGTCTTTGTACTTGAGTTGTAACCAATGTCTTCAGTACTTGAGGTGTAATCATTGTCTTCAGTACTTGAGTTGTAACCAATGTCTTTGTACTTGAGTTGTAACCAATGTCTTTGTACTTGAGTTGTAACCAATGTCTTCAGTACTTGAGGTGTAATCATTGTCTTCAGTACTTGAGTTGTAACCAATGTCTTTGTACTTGAGTTGTAACCAATGTCTTCAGTACTTGAGGTGTAACCAATGTCTTCAGTACTTGAGGTGTAACCAATGTCTTCAGTACTTGAGGTGTAACCAATGTCTTCAGTACTTGAGGTGTAACCAATGTCTTTGTACTTGAGTTGTAACCAATGTCTTCAGTACTTGAGGTGTAATCATTGTCTTCAGTACTTGAGGTGTAACCAATGTCTTTGTACTTGAGTTGTAACCAATGTCTTCAGTACTTGAGGTGTAACCAATGTCTTCAGTACTTGAGGTGTAACCAATGTCTTTGTACTTGAGTTGTAACCAATGTCTTCAGTACTTGAGTTGTAACCAATGTCTTTGTACTTGAGTTGTAACCAATGTCTTCAGTACTTGAGGTGTAACCAATGTCTTCAGTACTTGAGGTGTAACCAATGTCTTCAGTACTTGAGTTGTAACCAATGTCTTCAGTACTTGAGTTGTAACCAATGTCTTCAGTACTTGAGTTGTAACCAATGTCTTCAGTACTTGAGTTGTAACCAATGTCTTCAGTACTTGAGTTGTAACCAATGTCTTCAGTACTTGAGTTGTAACCAATGTCTTCAGTACTTGAGTTGTAACCAATGTCTTCAGTACTTGAGTTGTAACCAATGTCTTCAGTACTTGAGTTGTAATCATTGTCTTCAGTACTTGAGTTGTAACCATTGTCTTCAGTACTTGAGTTGTAACCAATGTCTTCAGTACTTGAGGTGTAACCAATGTCTTCAGTACTTGAGGTGTAACCAATGTCTTCAGTACTTGAGGTGTAACCATTGTCTTCAGTACTTGAGTTGTTATCATTGTCTTCAGTACTTGAGGTGTAACCAATATCTTCAGTACTTGAGTTGTAACCAATGTCTTCAGTACTTGAGTTGTAACCAATGTCTTCAGTACTTGAGGTGTAACCAATGTCTTTGTACTTGAGGTGTAACCAATGTCTTCAGTACTTGAGGTGTAACCAATGTCTTCAGTACTTGAGGTGTAACCAATGTCTTCAGTACTTGAGTTGTAACCAATGTCTTCAGTACTTGAGGTGTAACCAATGTCTTTGTACTTGAGGTGTAACCAATATCTTCAGTACTTGAGTTGTAACCAATGTCTTCAGTACTTGAGTTGTAACCAATGTCTTCAGTACTTGAGTTGTAACCAATGTCTTCAGTACTTGAGTTGTAACCAATGTCTTCAGTACTTGAGGTGTAACCAATGTCTTTGTACTTGAGGTGTAACCATTGTCTTCAGTACTTGAGTTGTAACCAATGTCTTCAGTACTTGAGGTGTAACCAATGTCTTTGTACTTGAGGTGTAACCAATATCTTCAGTACTTGAGTTGTAACCAATGTCTTCAGTACTTGAGTTGTAACCAATGTCTTCAGTACTTGAGGTGTAACCAATGTCTTCAGTACTTGAGGTGTAACCAATGTCTTCAGTACTTGAGGTGTAACCAATGTCTTCAGTACTTGAGTTGTAACCAATGTCTTCAGTACTTGAATTGTAACCATTTTCTGGCGAAAATAAACATTATATATTATATATATATTGTCTTCAGTACTTGAGGTGTAACCAATGTCTTCAGTACTTGAGGTGTAACCAATATCTTCAGTACTTGAGTTGTAACCAATGTCTTCAGTACTTGAGTTGTAACCAATGTCTTCAGTACTTGAGGTGTAACCAATGTCTTCAGTACTTGAGGTGTAACCAATGTCTTCAGTACTTGAGTTGTAACCAATGTCTTCAGTACTTGAGTTGTAACCAATGTCTTCAGTACTTGAGTTGTAACCAATGTCTTCAGTACTTGAGTTGTAACCAATGTCTTCAGTACTTGAGTTGTAACCAATGTCTTCAGTACTTGAGTTGTAACCAATGTCTTCAGTACTTGAGTTGTAACCAATGTCTTCAGTACTTGAGTTGTAACCAATGTCTTCAGTACTTGAGTTGTAACCAATGTCTTCAGTACTTGAGGTGTAACCAATGTCTTCAGTACTTGAGGTGTAACCATTGTCTTCAGTACTTGAGTTGTAACCAATGTCTTCAGTACTTGAGTTGTAACCAATGTCTTCAGTACTTGAGGTGTAACCATTGTCTTCAGATACGTGCTATATTTGTTCTGTTCAGTGTGTCTTCAAGTACAAGACATATATTTTGTTACAAAATAGGTTTTCTTTTGAATCATGACTCATCACATGGTAAAAATGGAAGTACAATGCATCAAATAGGGGAACATCAAAATTTGGTGCTTCTCAAAAAGTTGTTGTGTATCAGTGGTGTGTCAAATTAGTTTAGAGGACAGTCTGATTCAGAATAAATTGAACTCTATTCCATGTCAAAACATTGGTTAATTAATTAATTGATTGATTTTTGCAGATAAACCAAGGATTTAACAGTCCAGTTAAAAGGAGACACTTGTCTAATGACACAACAACATCAAAGTTATCTGAGATTAATCCTAATACTCTGACAACAAAGCAATCTGTGAGTCAGAAAACTTTCAAATCACCAAATCCGACAGTATGTGTCAGGAAAGCCATAGTGACTGGAAGAACACGATTTCAAACCAAACAGACTGTGTTTGGAAAGAGTTACAGCACCAAGAAGGTTGTGAAACCAGTAGCTCAAAATACATGTTCATGTTATGGTAAACCACAAGTATGTTCTATGTGTTTGAGAAGAAGTAATCAGATTGCACCAAGGGCTGGTACACCAGGATTTAGATCACCTGAGGTACTCTTAAAATATCCAGATCAAACAACAGGTAGGAAAAAATTACATACTTTGATGTTACTCTAAAAATGTGAGTAGACAGTCACACTAATATAGAAGAGTATGCCTTATAGTAATGAAATACATCACTCTCCCACTCTTAGGGTGTAATAAAGTCATGAACTACATTTTAGGACCGTTTTACAAGAGCATTTTAAACAACACCACTATTGGGTTTTCTTTGTTCAGCATCTTTGAACATTACTGTGTACAGGCACTTCATACATAATCAGTAATTAGAAGCTAAATTAGACTAAAATGCCAGTTTACCATTGAACCCTTATACAGCAGAAGAAAGTAAGCTCTGCAGGAACAAAAATCAGAACGGATGCAATTGTTGCATTGTTTGTCTCAGAGTGTGATTTATATACATTGTAATACAATTGTTGCATGTGTCTGTCTCTTGCAGAGGGTGATTTATATACATTGTAATACAATTGTTGCATGTGTCTGTCTCTTGCAGAGGGTGATTTATATACATTGTAATACAATTGTTGCATGTGTCTGTCTCTTGCAGAGGGTGATTTATATACATTGTAATACAATTGTTGCATGTGTCTGTCCCTTGCAGATAATGATTTACTAAAGAAGGACTACATAAAAGATACCAAATCCACGCGTCCCTGTCATAATTTTGACAGACAAAAGAAACATGCATGATCATATCATAGTTGTACACTAAGTGTGGACTACAACATGCAGACACATACAACAATTGTATAGTAATGTATATAAATCACCTTCTGCAAGAGACAGACACATACAACAGTTGTATTACAATGTATGTTAATCCATTCTGCAAGAGAACACATACAACAATTGTATCAGTTGTTCCTGCACAGTTTACTTACTTCTGTATGAATCATTTCATGCCAATTTCATTGCATAATTATCCATTTCCTGATAAAGTTGTTGCATAGCAACAGTAGACAACAAATTATTGTACCCCTACCAATTCTATACAAGCTTGAACATTACGGAATCAGAGGTTTACCACTCAAGTGGTTCTCTAGTTATTTGCATTCACGGAGTCAGTATGTCAGCATCAATAATATAGCTTCAAGCAGATTAAATATTACCTGTGGTGTCCCTCAGGGGTCAATCCTAGGACCTATCTTATTCTTGATATACATAAACGACATTCCAAATTCCTCCAATCTTTTCAATTTTAAGCTGTATGCAGATGATTCAAACTTATTTCATTCTATCCAGGAAACCCATAACAATATATCCCTCAATCTAGCTAATGTTGAATTTCATCAGGTAAATAAATGGTGTGATGCTAACCGACTGACTATGAATGTAAATAAAACAGAACACATGGTAATTAGAAGTAAACAAAACAGTAAAGAAGTAATTGGGTCTATAACTCTTAATGACAGGGTGGTTAGAGAAGCTAACAGCACATCGTTCATTGGGATTCACCTAGACAGTAATTTAACTTGGAAAACTCACATTGTAGACGTAAAGAAAAAGATCTGTAAATTTACTGGAATATTTTACAGGCTTCGACAACTGTTCAACTCTCCTAATGTTGTACAATACCTTTGTATTACCACACATTTCCTATGGCCTTGAAGTGTGGGGAAGTTTGTGTAAAACATATCTCAAAGAGATTTTACTTGCACAGAAAAGGATTGTTCGTGTCATTACGGGGAGTAAATGTAATGCACATACGGCACCTTTATTTAAAAAGCTCAGTATTCTTGATATATACAAACAGTTTGACTATCAGATTGGAATTTTTGTTCATGATGTACTACACGATAAACTTCCGCCACACTTCAAGGACTACTTTTCGAATATCGAACATTGTCATGATACTAGGCGGAAATTGAGAGGAGACCTCCATGTACCAAAATACAAGTCTTAGAGTAATTTTGGTCAGTCTTCTGTCAAGTTCACTGGTTCACAGATATGGAACAACATTCCATATACAATTCGCAGTCACCCAAGCAGACACAAATTCAAGAAAGATTACAAAGAGTTTCTTCTTGTAAATATGTAAAATTTTCGCACATTTTCATTTTCATTTTTCATGTACAGTATGTAGTTTGTGAGTTTTTGCAGCAGTCACCTGATCTTTTTTTTCATTGTAATATTTATACTAGTGTATGAGTTTTGAGTGGCTAGACTAGATTAGTTATAGAAACTGTTTTCTAGCCTCTCGCCCGCTCTGATACAATTATGCACACATTGTGTAATATATGCTTTCAATTGTTATGTATTTTTTTTTTTTGTGATGGGTAAATAAATTACAATTACATTTACAATTACAATATTGTACCCCTACCAATTCTACATTGTACCCCTACCAATTCTATATTGTACCCCTACCAATTCTATATTGTACCCCTACCAATTCTATATTGTACCCATACCAATTCTATATTGTACCCCTACCAATTCTATATTGTACCCCTACCAATTCTATATTGTACTCCTACCAATTCTACTAGTATATTGTGCTATATAGTTGTGATTTTTTTGTGTACAATTAATAAATATTTTTAACATTTTGATTATCCTTATTTCCTTCAGCTGTGGATATATGGTCTGCCGGTGTTATCTTCCTGTCTCTCCTGACAGGACGCTACCCATTTTTCCGGGCACCAGATGACATGACAGCGTTGGCACAAATCATCAGTATAGTTGGTAGCGAGGAAATAAACACAGCTGCTAAACAATATGGTAAGGTCAGCATAATTATAGCGTAATAACAAGTTTATTTAGAAAATGACAAAGCTTTTCATGTTTAAATGGGTTAGTAAACCGTTGTATGACCTCAAATTCTGACTGCACACTTCAGTGTTTGTCAACAGAATGATGCACTTTTCACAACATGTCCTCTTATAAACTTGTGAGCCTTACAAGGGGTCAGGGGTCATAGGTACCTAGAAATTTGCATATTGGATCAATCTTTATGACAAATACTGTATGCAGTCAAATATTTCAAGTAACAGTTTCAAGTTTTTCAAATTTCAAACAACTCATGAATACCTAATACAATTCAAACAAATTATCAAATGATGACAAAGTCTCATGTTTTAAAAGTAATATTTTTCACTAACCAAGTCTATGGTTGACATTGTAAAGCTAATATGTGTATAACCATCTATGTATATACATATTAATCACAATAACAGTTAACATAAGTGTATCATTTCTCTTCAGGTAAAAATATACAATGTAATCCAAGTCAACCAGCTGTTGATTTGAAGGCTATGTGTCAACAACTGAGAGGTAAAAACAAAGAAAAAACCCCAGCACAGCTACTCATGGCACGGAATAGAAAACTGCAAGAACAATGTACTGAATCACATACTGTGACAACTAAGTCACAGAACTGTACAAGATACTCACCAAGACTTCACAAACAAAAACCAGAAGAAGGAAAGAATGCAAGTCTAGAGTCCAGTGAATGTTCATGGGACAGTGTTCCTGATACTACATATGACTTATTGAACAGACTACTAGATTTAAACCCTAATACAAGAATCACAGCAAGAGATGCTTTGCTACATCCTTTTTTTACAAGATGTTGATAAAACATGGATCTACCTGTCTATCAGTGACTTAAAGGGACACACCATTCCATCAAATAAAAGTTAAAGGGGCATGTCATTCAGTTGTATTTTTTCATCTGCAACTGTTTGTTGTATATTAAATTTTATTGAAATTACTGTAAATTAAATTTTATTGAAATTACTGTAAATTTTCATATTTAGATTTGATGTATCTTTGAGGAAACACAATTACCTGTTAGCAAGCTGAAGCTATTTAGACCAAGAGATTGTTGAATGTCTTGGTCCTGGAAATAAAGATTTGCACTGGGATTCACTTAACCTTGCATGTATGGTATACTGGAATCCACATAACTTTGCATGTATGGTATACTGGAATCCACATAACTTTGCATGTATGGTATACTGGGATCCACATAACATTGCATGTATGGTATACTGGGATCCACATAACCTTGCATGTATGGTATACTGGTATCCACATAACCTTGCATGTATGGTATACTGGAATCCACATAACCTTGCATGTATGGTATACTGGTATCCACATAACCTTGCATGTATGGTATACTGGAATCCACATACATGTAACCTTGCATGTATGGTATACTGGTATCCACATAACCTTGCATGTATGGTATACTGGAATCCACATAACCTTGCATGTATGGTATACTAGAATCCACATAACCTTGCATGTATGGTATACTGGAATCCACTTAACCTTGCATGTATGGTATACTGGAATCCACATAACTTTGCATGTATGGTATACTAGTATCCCAAAATCTTCACATCTTGATGGCAATCGATATTTAACCGTATGTTAACAAACTTTGACATAAAGCAGTTCTTAATGTTATCATAAGGTTCTATTTGATGGGTGTTAGTGTGTTTGCTAAGGGTGGTAAGTAGATCATATCCACCATAGTTTCACCAGGGCTCCCTGCCAAAATTATTGTACAAAAATGTACATTGGAAGCTATGTCAGTTTTACCAGCGTCAGACTTCCCTCTATCTGTTACCATAGTTTTCCACACCTTAGCATAAACACTGACTATCAATGTTTGGAAATAAGCAACTAGTGTAGAAATCACTTGGAGGTAAACCTAAAGATGACTCACTTTATTGTGACAGGTGATCTATTTGGTGTTGCCATAACTACCAAGTCCATTCCATTGTATTTTTTCCTTCTACAACTGTTGTATATTGACTTTTATTGAAATTACTGTAAATTAATTTGACATTCATCAACAGAAACAAATAAATTATTCTTCAAAGTGTAATGATATTGTGAATGTGTCACATTTGTATAGTCTTACTGGCACTGTACAAGGTGATAGTGGGGGGGGGGCACACTACACAAGGTGAAGGGGAAGGGGCACACTGTACAAGGTGATAGTGGGGGGCACACACTACACAAGGTGAAGGGGAAGGGGCACACTGTACAAGGTGATAGTGGGGGGGCACACTACACAAGGGGAAGGGGCACACTGTACACGGTGATAGTGGGGGGGCACACTACACAAGGTGAAGGGGAAGGGGCACACTGTACAAGGTGATAGTGGGGGGCACACTGTACAAGGTGATAGTGGGGGGCACACTGTACAAGGTGATGAGGGGGGGCACACTACAAGGTGATAGTGGGGGGCACACTGTACAAGGTGATGAGGGGGGGGGCACACTACACAAGGTGATGGGGAAGGGGCACACTGTACAAGGTGATAGTGGGGGGCACACTGTACAAGGTGATAGTGGGGGGCACACTACACAAGGTGATGGGGGGGACACACTACACAAGGTGATAGTGGGGGGCACACTGTACAAGGTGATAGTGGGGGGCACACTACACAAGGTGATGGGGGGGACACACTACACAAGGTGATAGTGGGGGGCACACTGTACAAGGTGATAGTGGGGGGCACACTGTACAAGGTGATAGTGGGGGGCACACACTACACAAGGTTATGCCCCCCCCCCTCCCCCCCACTGGACAAAGTGGTGGGGGATATTGTATATTCTTACTGCCACTGTACAAGGTGGTGAGGGGGCACACTGCACAAGGTGATTGGGGGGGGGGGGTGTTATTGTATATTCTTACTGGCACTACAAGGTGGTGGGGGGTATTGTATATTACTGGCACTGCAAGGTGGTGGGGTGGGGTTTATTGTTTATTCTTAGTGGCACTGTGCAAGGTTATGGTGGGGGGAGGGTTATTGTGTATTCTTACTGGCACTGCACAAGGTGGTGGTGATGGTGGGGGGGGGGGGGGGGGGTTATAACTGAATTGCAGCCATTTTTCTCTTTAAAACATAACATTATTCAGTGTTTTAAGGTTGTGGAACCCAGTAACAGAAATGGGGAAAGGGGTACAAGTTACATAGTTTCCCATACAATCTACAATAATTTTGTTTGGGAACCCAGCTAGATTTTACCTGCTTACCATGCACTCTTAAAACTAAACACCCCTAAGAATGTTCCCACAAAATTTCAGACTGATCTGCCCAGTAGATTTTGAGTTTAAGTTTTTGGACCAAAATTAATATTTTTTTACCCCAATCACACACCGGTGGCAAGATCATTTCGATTTGAACAATTTCCCAAATAGACACGCAATGTAATACATCGACCAAACATCATGGTAATCAGTTTGGCGGTTTTTGGCTTTAAGTTGTTTACACACACACACAGCCATGCCTATATAGCACTACTGAACCTTATCACTTCAGTTGTGCTAAAAAAAAAAAAAAACCCACAGCAACGAGTAGTGTGTGTTTTCAATACTTAAATACCCATTTGTCCATTCTGTACAGTTACTATACATTGTAACCCATGTATATAAATAAATCCTGGTCATTTTAGACAACAAATTTGCCAACATATCCAAAGAAGTATCCTTTGGTGTCTTTTGTTGTGTGTGCAAGAATGATTCCATCTGACAAAATAATATCATTTTAAACATTTTTTTATTTGTTTAAATGAGGTTCGAAATGACACATAAAAATAACCACTCATTCTGATACAATGGACACATGTCAATCTACCCAGAATCTGGAAACTTTACAAAAAAAAGAAACTCAAAGAAAAGTTTATTACTAGTGTAAAACAAGATGAAACTTAAAGACAATGAAAACTATAAAGTCAAACAAACGTTCAAAGTATGTATATACATGTTTAATATTCTTTCAATTTAAGAGTAAAAACATAAACTAAAACTTGTACATTGATGTGATCTGTTGTCAGGTGACTTTAGGGCCCAATGTCCACCTTTTCTGCATATAAACTGATTCCTATGGCTTGTCAACACAGGAATATCACTCTAAAATCAAAACACTCCAATGTACTCAAACTTTCTCTCCCCCCCCCCCCTCCCCACCCTCACACCTAACCTATCAATTCTGCGAAAACCCTAATTCTTCAATGCCAATCATGAGAATTCATAGTCTGGGCATAAACAGTTACTAAAATAGTCATTTGGCACAAATATAAAAACTTTCTAGTTTGCACAACAAATACATCTCCACAGTACAGTTGGACTTTTAAAATACATTTTTAAAACATTTCCACAAAGTGCACAGAACATTTCTTACGTTTTTTTTTTCATTACTTTTTGTTTGTGGTTTAACAGACAAACTATTGGAATTTCCCACGAGAAACACTGAGACATCCCAGAGTAGATAAATATCTCACATACTTCTCTGTTGTGTCCCAAACTTTGACTTATAAGGGACCACAAGTGAGTGAATGACAGTATCATTTTAATGCTTTAGATAGTAAATATTGGCAGTATTACTTTAGATTCAACATCTAGCAATTATTTTTTTGAATTTTAACAAAATCACATACAATAGACATACGGTGATTTGATTCTACACAAATTCTATTGTTACCCCCCCCCCCCCCATCAGTACACCACCATGAAATGTGTATAATGAAAACCTGAATACACACACACACACCAAACACTAAGACGGGTGGGTTGACATTATATAATTACAAATGATGACACTTCTACAAGCACAAGTTAGACATATATCCAAAATAGAGATTTGTACACATTTTCAAAATAAAACTGACTACAAAACACAATCAAATGTGTGCCGGAATACATAGCTTTTAAACTGACTAGTTCTGAACTTTGACCTCCATCCCATAATACTTCTTACAATAAAATATAATATCACCCTGTTGTTTAATAGGTACTATGGGATTCAGGAGACCAGAGTCAATGAAAACGGACACACAAACACACACACACGTGCGCGTGAGCGCTCACACACATACACACATACACACACACATACACACACACACACACACAAATGTTTCCCTGAATTAAAATATATAATTCAAAGTTATTGTTTTTATTTCATAATTATTTTCTACCTGTGTTTTAAGTTATATATATGTACAGTCCAATTTCAACAACCATTAAATATTGACAATGAAATTATGGAACATTTTGCCATTCTGATGTGTGATTCCATGAACTGAGACCTGTCAATCCCAATAGTGGGAATACACCATCAGGAATGTAGTTTGATTCCATGAACTGAGACAAGTCAATCCCAAATTAGTGAGAAATACAGCATTAAGAAATTTTTGTATCAAGACAATGGTTGCTGAAAGTGGATTTTGTGAGTACCAATTAATCAGACCCTATTATGTTGGTGAATAAAGCCAACTGTCCAGGCATTACTACATATATATACATGCTGAAATAGACCATTTCAATACCTTAAACCTAACATTAATAAACTAAGCCTGAATTCTTCAACACATTACCAGCTGCAGCATGTGGTATCATTTTTCTTTTTCTTTTTTAAAAAACAACAACAAAATATAACATTTATGAGTAATTCTTTCAAGAAAAAATCACAAATTCTGATATAAGTGAGTGTCTACTTTGATCTATGACCCTACACACTGAACTATAACCAACTCTCAATATCTGAACTTTGCACTAAACTTATTCAGACAAATTTATTGTTTGCAGAAAGTGGCCTGAAAATATGCATTGCAAGTATGAGAGACAGCACTTTCATCTGATTATGAAGCTGACTGCTGTTGACCTTAGCTCTGATGCAATACTGGTCAGAAACATGTCGGCCATATTTGATTTAAATATTGAAGTGTTTTCCAATGACCAGGGTAGATAGTACTCCAAATGAGAATACCTAGCTGGTGAATCCTGCCTTAAAGTACATGATTCAGTAATATAGTAAACAACTCTATCAGTAGAATAACACATAATTATCCTGGTTATTTTTAATTTTCCTTGAATAATACGTCATGAGCTGAGGTAAAATGTTTGAGGTAGAAGCTATTCTAATACTAGTTACTTTTGTTTGACCAGTACAGGACACACAAAAATAATTTTATTTTGCACTTTATGACATTTCAATTGTTAAATACCAGTATCATAGTCCAAAAGACAAGAGTCACATTATACTTAAGACAAGAAACGAGGTAATGACAGAGCCTGAGATGTGCAAAGAAAAGTAAAAAAAAAAAAACCTTCTATCAAAATATTTGGGCCAAATAGTCATTTTTTCATTAAATAACAAAGAGAAAGATGCTGTCTCTCTGCGAGGCCATGATTCTACTATGCCAAGTGTGCTGCCCTCTAGAGGCAATTTGAAGAAATGAGTTGTACCATGTCTATCATACAAATCTAGGTGCAGCTAGTTTACACAGCATGCATTCTGCAATTTACATCATTCCCTATTGGTGTAATGTCTATGAGCAAAACACAAGATTGATATAATGTGAACAAGATATAAACCATGGTGACAAATACATATATTACACTGACATACATAGACTTCATATTGCTCTGTCCTGCCTATATAACACAACTATACTGACCACTGGCCACTAGAGGATACATAAAAAATAATAGTCAGCACCACTACACAAAAAAAACTTACATTTATAGTCCTATACAACATATGCCTTGACACATAGCATGTCACATACTGTGACACACATCAAGACACATGACACATACCGTGAACACAGCATGACATCACATACCAGGACACAAACTGACACAGCATGACAAACGACATCATCAGTATGCGTTAAAGTACAGAGTACCTGATGATACACAATGAGATTTCTGATTTATGGATTCTGAGTCTCTTGGTTCTGAACAGCTGATTGGCTGATAGTAAATAGTTTTAGTTCAGAACAACAGATGATTGGCTGATGGAAAATAGTTTTAGTTCGGAACAACAGATGATTGGCTGATGGAAAATAGTCTTAGTTCAGAACAACTGATTGGCTGATGGCAAATACTTTTAGTTCGGAACAACAGCTGATTGGCTAAATATGACAATAAGATACAACACTATCAATTCAACACTTCTTGAAGTGCAGCTCAATTTTTATCAAAAGATGATGACAAATTTGAGTAACGACACTCGTTTTGGAATTTCATGTAGTGCAGCATTTAGCGTACTATGAATTTACAGTTGAGAGTAGAAGTATCAAATGACAATATAATGTAAATATAGCATTGTATTATATGTATGTTGATCCTTTACACAATATTAATCATTGGCCACCATTTATGCCCCCACCGTCTACAAACTGACTCGCAATCTATCACAATTTCTGTTTACAAACTGATCCACAGTTTTCAGAATCAATGAATCAGATATCCCATAATGCAATACTCCTTTAAAAAATTCAGTTCTGTTAAAAAACATTCTATCACTCAACATCTTCAGCTGCCTCAAGGTATTCAATACTGCTTTGAAAGATACAACACAGGTCAGAATATCAAAATGAGATGACAGCATTTTGGGTAGGTATGCCTTTAAAGTTAAAATAACTGGGGTGCATTTGATTGGCACAATCATGATTTTGAATTATCTGACATCATTTCTGTAAATGAGGTTGTAAACAAAACATGATTATTTTATATGCTTATAATTCCACACATTTTGACAAATTTCCAAACAGTGAATCATTTAATTTTTACATAAGACATTACAATAATTGTTTTTTTTTTTCAAATTACCAGTTCGATCATTCACAGCTTGGTCATATCATATTTTTAGTCATTGCAATTTTGCTCCTCAGCTATATGCATGACCTCTGACCTCTGCAATATCATTATGATGTCGGCCATCTTGTAATTACATCAATGATATGGTGGTTTGGGGCAAGATTACTGTGATTACCAATCGTGATTGTGATTGGTCAAATTCATATACTAAATCATGATTGTGATTGGTAAATCAAATGCACCCCTGGTGATGGCACCCTCAATGTTGAAATATGTCAGACACTTTCTGACCTTTGTTGTAAAATTAAATTATCTGACTTTTGAAAAAAATGAACATATTCCTGATATCCTCAGCTGCAAATCTGTTGCCACGGGGACACAAAATTTGGCATCATCTAGAATGGGAGTAGAGATTCTATTTTCTATCATCTAGAATGGGAGTAGAGATTCTATTTTCTATTTAGCAGGTGTCATTTTAATCTAACATTTCTATATGCCATTCTACTTTGTGGCTTGTGTCTATACACATATAAGCTGCATCTTCCTTGGTGGAATTCATAACTATACTGTACAGTCTAAAAGACCTTCTTGAGGTAGACAATACGGGACCTGTGTTTCACTTAGTATCCTTTAACTTGTTAAATGTGTCAAAGTCTATTAAACAATGCTTTACGCATCTCCCCTGATCAACATTTTAATGAAGAAAAACAATACATGCAGACTGAAACTTGTATAAGAAAAATAACTACGTCAACGGCATAGTAGCACATCTGACCCTAGTAAAATTCATTCATTTATTCTCTCATCTTATGTTTGTAGATATTGCCACTCTTATATTTTGCTAGGGTTTCGGCAACAATCATGGAATGTTTATTTTCAAGCATGCCTATATACATGTAGTATCCATTTCAAGCATGCCTATACACATATACTAGCCATTTCCCTTTCCTCAAAATCAATTATCTTGGTAATGTGATGGTTGCTAGAGACCTTCACTTTAATTTCCAGTAAACAAATGCACACATGCATGTGTGCACAAGCACACACACACACACACACACATACAGACAAACAATTTACCATTAGCACTACTGAACAGTCAGTTGTACAAAAACAGAGTGTACATTGCTAAATTGCCTAAAGTTCCCTCACTTAATCTTTTATAAAAAGTTTCACATTCTCACATTAAATACATGTAACAAACTGAGGTATATGTCTGCAGATTGTTTATAGACTTAAAATTCTGCCCCACCCACCCCACCCCACCCCACCCCATCCGTCACATCCATGCCCATGATTCTGCCAATGAAATCTCCCTATTTGTTTTCCTTGAGATCCAATATAGAGATGATGCTTTCCTGAGTCCCTGAGCTTGGACAAGGAATTAATCCTGGCATTGGGTTCATTTACATCACATCTCTGTGTACAGTTCCAGATACAACTCTTTTGTTACGTTGCTTACCATCCCCATTATCCTGTGTATGGATTCATCCTCAACTTGAAACCTAACTACAGGGATAAGAAGGTTCACATATACCTGACCAATATGGCGACCGTACCTCTGATCTGAATCCTGCAAATTGCTAACTATGTACATTTTGTGTTTATATTTTATTGGGTTTTTCAGCTAACTTCTTTGACAAACAGAAAATACCTGAAGAGGGACATAGCCTCTATATAAAACAAATATATGCCCAAGAACCATCCCTACTTCCCAAAATGGAATGACCCTACAGTTGGCATTCCATGAGTGTTACCAAATGGGGAAGAATATTCAGGAGTGTTTTATGTTAACATCGCAGACATTGGTGTAGATAATGATGATGGGTAAGGATATGAATGGGGAACATGACCATTAGCTGTACCATTAGCCATACCATTGACTGTTATACCTTGTAGGCTGAGTGGATGTTGAGCTTGTTGTTGTTGTTGTTGTTGTGGTTGTTGTTGTTCACTTGGTTGTTGTGGTTGTTTATGCCCAATTGGTCCTGTATGAACAAAACAAACAAATCACTTGTTTACAACTGTTCACCATTTTCCACCAGACTGGTCGTATGGTGAACCGAGTATCTTGAATTCAAAGGTTACATTTCAGTAATTTCCAACAGAGAAGCTGTGCTTGTGTCTGACTCTCTGTGTGTCTGTACCACAGAAGACATTCAGCCTTACAATTGTCATGACTTAGTCTATGAGCATGTCTGTCTCCTTTACATAACTGTCATGACTTAGTCTGTGAGCATGTCTGTCTCCTTTACATAATTGTCATGACTTAGTCTGTGAGTATGTCTGTCTCCTTTACACACTTGTCACGACTTAGTCTAAGCATGTCTGTCTCCTTTACACAATTGTCATGACTCTAGTTTTTTTAAAAATTGTACAACTTCTGAAGCTGCGTTTAGTTTCAAGAAATGCTTACTGAAAAATTCCAAAAACTTCACAGTAGAGAAGGAAAAGCAGTGTATCACGAGTAACTAAGTAACAACAATCTCACCTGCAAGTGTGTGTATGTAGCATAGAGCCACTGGAGTAACTAAGTAACAACAATCTCACCTGCAAGTGTGTAGCATAGAGCCACTGGAGTACCTAACTAACAACAATCTCACCTGTATGTGTGTGTATGTAGCATAAAGCCACTGGAGTAACTAAGTAACAACAATCTCACCTGTATGTGTGTGTATGTAGCATAGAGCCACTGGAGTAACTAAGTAACAACAATCTCACCTGTATGTGTGTATGTAGTATAGAGCCACTGGAGTAACTAAGTAACAACAATCTCACCTGTATGTGTGTATAGCATAGAGCCACTGGAGTAACTAAGTAACAACAATCTCACCTGTATGTGTGTGTATGTACCATAGAGCCGCTGTCAGTAGCACACCGATCACAAACGCTGCAAACGCAATACCAACCACAGCTCCTGTCTCAAGACCAATGATAACTTTAAGAAGAAAATATGAACAGATGTCACATTTCCAAGTTATAATATTTTATATAGTTTCCAAATTTCATCCATCCATCCATAACAGCACTACACACATTTACATATCCATACTTCCTGGATTTCATCCATCCATAACAGTGCTATACACATTACATATCCATACTTCCTGGATTTCATCCATCCATAACAGTGCTATACACATTACATATACATACTTCCTGGATTTCATCCATCCATAACAGTGCTACACACAATTACATATACATACTTCCTGGATTTCATCTATCCATAACAGTGCTACACACAATTACATATCCATACTTCCTGGATTTCATCCATCCATAACAGTGCTACACACATTACATATTCATACTTCCTGAATTTCATCCATCCATAACAGTGCTACACACATTACATATTCATACTTCCTGGATTTCATCTATCCATAACAGTGCTACACACAATCACATATTCATACTTCCTGGATTTCATCCATCCATAACAGTGCTACACACATTTACATATTCATACTTCCTGAATTTCATCCATCCATAACAGTGCTACACACAATTACATATTCATCTGATACTATTCAATGGTTACCGGAAATCAAGTATGGGCTACTCACTTTCTTTGATAGGTGACTGGTTATTCCCTGCAGCTGTTGTTGTAACTGGAAAACTCTCTTTATTTTGCACTGATTCTTGTACATTATGTTTGTTGTCCTTTGTTGAGATAATCTCTAGAATATTACAAGAATTGAAATAAAACATTTAATGATTTAAGACTGCACAAAGAAAAGCACGAAGTTAAATAGTGCCATCCTTGCATTCAATAATTCCACCTACAATGTACCATCCAGGCATTCAATAATACAAAATACCACTTATAATGTACCATCCAAGCATTCAATAATACAAAATACCACTTATAATGTACCATCCAGGCATTCAATAATACAAAATACCACTTACAATGTGCCATCCTTGCACTCAATGATACAACATTCAATGTACCGTCAAGGCACTCAATAATTCCAAATATAATGCACCATCAAGACATTCAATATTCCCCCCTACAATGTACCATCCAGGCATTCAATATTCCCCCCTACAATGTACCATACAGGCATTCAATGATACAGAATTCCACATACAATGTACCATCATTGCATTCAATGACACAAAATACAATGTACCGTCAAGGCATTCAATAATTCCCCCTATAATGTGCCACCAATGCATTCAATTATCAAAATTCTACCTACAATATACCTGCAAGGCATTCAATAAATCTAGAATTCCTTGAAGAATGTATCACACAAGAATGTCACAAAGTCATAGATGCTTACATGCATACATGTATCTTATCCTTTAAAAAAAAGACCTTCTCTGCACAATATCTGTGTTCCTTAAAGAACAATTTGGGACTCTCACCCCAGCAAATATTTGTTTTGAAAATCTCTGTGAGTAGGAATGTTTTATTGTGATTTTACCTTTGGGTTGAATAGGTCCTACATATCTATGTTGTAGTAGTTCTTTGGGGAAATCGTAACCATTCCTAGGATGGACTTTCAGCTGTATACAGCGTTCATACTGCTCCATACACTGCAATGCAATCAAACATGTTTGTCAATGATAAGCCAGTGCAAATATGAACACTTACATCAAACAGAGCATTACTCGCCATGCTATTTAAAACAAATTACAATTTACCATTGCACTGGTATGTGCCATGTTACATAATACTACACCAAAATCAGGAAAGAGCCAAGTTTTTAATTGGTCTTTTCTCATCAAGTTTGGAGCTTTCTTTATGTTTGTATGATATCAACACACAAGATTTTTAAATAACTAAAAATTGTTGCCACTATATTCTCAATTAAACATTGAGAAAGAGAGAGAGAGAGAGAGAGAGAGAGAGAGAGAGAGAGAGAGAGAGAGAGAGAGAGAGAGAGAGAGAGAGAGAGAGAGAGAGAGAGAGAGAGAGAGAGAGAGAGAGAGAGAGAGAGAGAGAGAGAGAGAGAGAGAGAGAGAGAGAGAGAGAGAGAGAGAGAACACTTGATGTATTACTTACATGGGTCATAAAAGTATAACATAACTTACCAATGGCAATACGAAATCACTTCTCCTTTGCACTGAGCACATGGTCATTTCACAATGAACATACTGGGCATGGTCAGCGTTAAAAGTAAAACTGAACTTAAAATTCTTATATGAGCCTGGTTTGGTTTCTGTCATGTCACCACTCAAAGTATTGGTGACAATCTGTACGGTGCCACCTGGGCATCTATGAAGACATGATATATTAATCAATCAAACAGTGAGTCAGTCAATCAATCGGTGGGTGGGTGGGTGGGTGGGTGGGTGGGTGGGTGGGTGGGTGGGTGTGTCGGTTGGTCAAGTTACATAATCAAGCCAAGATTAATTTAAGTATAAAGTTGAACGTTAAAGAAAACTTACGACAAAATATGGAATATTTAATAAAATATTCATAAAAATAACTTGAATGTCAAGTCCTTAATAAAACAAGTCATTGAAAATGACATAGTCCCCGCTATGATTGGGTTTTAAGGAACTGGCAGTTTATGTTGTCATTTTCAAACTTGGTTAATGTTCTTTGGCCTCATATGGTTGTTTTTGATATCACTACTCTGATCACACAACACTTGTGAAACAAAATGGCTGCTAGGCGGCCATATTGCCATATCAGATTGTATCACGACGAAAATGGATATGCACATGTATGTCATATAACACTGTGCTAATACCAACTTTGAATGAGATCTGTTTAAGCATGTCTGAGTTATGGCTTTGGATATGGAAAATTCGCAAACAAAATGGCTGCCAGGCAGCCATATTGTATCGTATCACAACAACAATGAATATGCACATGTATGTCATAGAACACTGTCCTAATACCAACTTTGAATGAGATCTGTTCAAGCATGTCTAAGTTATGGCTTTGGAAATGGAAAATTCACAAACAAAATGGCTGCTAGGCAGCCATATTGCCATATCGGATTGTATCACGATGAAAATGGATATGCACATGTATGTCATAGAACATTGTGCTAATACCAACTTTGAATGAGATCTGTTAAAGCATGTCTGAGTTATGGCTTTGGACATGGAAAATATGCAAACAAATGGCTGCTAGGTGGCCATATTGGATCGTATCATGAAACAAATTGACGTGCATATGTAATGCCATAGTATGTTGCCCCTGTACTAACTTTGAAAAGAAATCGGTCCAGGCATCTCCAAGAAACGGCTCTGGACAGACGGACGGACACACAGACGGACAGACGCACAGACTGAACCCAATCCGTAAGACCCCATCCCGGACTTCGTCTGGCGGGGACTAATAAACTTACCCGTTCTCAATCAGTGTCACATCACTAGGCTCTCTCTGTTTGCTTTGTTCTGTTGACAACCAACAGGTATGAGGCATAACACCAAAGTCTGGATCATCCATCGCCTGTCCAAGTTGTACATAAACTTTGGACTGTTTGTCTAGAGTCCATGGATACTCAGTATGCCTATCAAAGTAAAGATCAGTCCTGTAGAGAGCCATTGAAAATTCATCAACTCTAGTTGCATGGAATGGTTTGATAGTGCTGTCTGCCTTTACTGGACCAGTTGAATACATACAGGAGAACCCAATGCTGATGGTTTGCACATCTTCATCATCAGATAAAACATCAATTTCACCTGAAGACTCTTCTAATTCCATACCGCTGCCATCAATTGGGGCTTCACCTGTCATCACCAACTGCCAACAAATATGGAAATGAAGATGAGTTGGTTCCTAGTATTTCACTCGACATTTGATTGAATTGTCTTGCCATAGCATGCATGCATTCATATACATACATACATACATACATACATACATACATACGAGTGTAAAACAGCAACTACTTCATCACAAAATCTAAAACCTTATACAATGTCAGTAACCAGTAGATGCATGGCCCATGACACAATGTCAGTAACCAGTAGATACATGGCCCATGACACAATGTCAGTAACCAGTAGATACATGGCCCATGACACAATGTCAGTAACCAGTAGATACATGGCCCATGACACAATGTCAGTAACCAATAGATACATGGCCCATGACACAATGTCATGTAACCAATAGATACATGGCCCATGACACAATGTCATGTAACCAATAGATGCATGGTCCATGACACAATGTCAGTAACCAGTAGATACATGGCCCATGACACAATGTCAGTAACCAGTAGATGCATGGCCCATGACACAATGTCAGTAACCAGTAGATACATGACCCATGACACAATGTCAGTAACCAGTAGATACATGACCCATGACACAATGTCATGTAACCAATAGATGCATGGTCCATGACACAATGTCATGTTACCAATAGATGCATGGCCCATGACACAATGTCAGTAACCAGTAGATACATGGCCCATGACACAATGTCATGTTACCAATAGATGCATGGCCCATGACACAATGTCATGTAACCAATAGATACATGGCCCATGACACAATGTCATGTAACCAATAGATGCATGGCCCATGACACAATGTCAGTAACCAGTAGATACATGGCCCATGACACAATGTCAGTAACCAATAGATACATGGCCCATGACACAATGTCAGTAACCAGTAGATACATGGCCCATGACACAATGTCAGTAACCAGTAGATACATGGCCCATGACACAATGTCAGTAACCAGTAGATACATGGCCCATGACACAATGTCAGTAACCAGTAGATACATGGCCCATGACACAATGTCGTGTAACCAGTAGATACATGGTCCATGACACAATGTCAGTAACCAGTAGATACATGGCCCATGACACAATGTCATGTAACCAATAGATACATGGCCCATGACACAATGTCAGTAACCAGTAGATACATAGCCCATGACACAATGTCATGTAACCAATAGATACATGGCCCATGACACAATGTCAGTAACCAATAGATACATGGCCCATGACACAATGTCAGTAACCAGTAGATACATGGCCCATGACACAATGTCAGTAACCAGTAGATACATGGCCCATGACACAATGTCAGTAACCAGTAGATACATGGCCCATGACACAATGTCAGTAACCAGTAGATACATGGCCCATGACACAATGTCGTGTAACCAGTAGATACATGGTCCATGACACAATGTCAGTAACCAGTAGATACATGGCCCATGACACAATGTCATGTAACCAATAGATACATGGCCCATGACACAATGTCAGTAACCAGTAGATACATAGCCCATGACACAATGTCGTGTAACCAGTAGATACATGGCCCATGACACAATGTCAGTAACCAGTAGATACATGGCCCATGACACAATGTCAGTAACCAGTAGATACATGGCCCATGACACAATGTCAGTAACCAATAGATGCATGGCCCATGACACAATGTCAGTAACCAGTAGATACATGGTCCATGACACAATGTCAGTAACCAGTAGATACATGGTCCATGACACAATGTCAGTAACCAGTAGATATATGGCCCATGACACAATGTCAGTAACCAGTAGATACATGGCCCATGACACAATGTCAGTAACCAGTAGATACATGGCCCATGACACAATGTCAGTAACCAGTAGATACATGGCCCATGACACAATGTCATGTAACCAGTAGATACATGGTCCATGACACAATGTCAGTAACCAGTAGATACATGGCCCATGACACAATGTCATGTAACCAATAGATACATGGCCCATGACACAATGTCAGTAACCAGTAGATACATGGCCCATGACACAATGTCATGTAACCAGTAGATACATGGTCCATGACACAATGTCAGTAACCAGTAGATACATGGCCCATGACACAATGTCATGTAACCAATAGATACATGGCCCATGACACAATGTCAGTAACCAGTAGATACATGGCCCATGACACAATGTCATGTAACCAATAGATACATGGCCCATGACACAATGTCAGTAACCAGTAGATACATGGCCCATGACACAATGTCAGTAACCAGTAGATACATGGCCCATGACACAATGTCAGTAACCAATAGATGCATGGCCCATGACACAATGTCAGTAACCAGTAGATGCATGGCCCATGACACAATGTAAGTAACCAATAGATACATGGCCCATGACACAATGTCAGTAACCAGTAGATACATGGTCCATGACACAATGTCAGTAACCAGTAGATATATGGTCCATGACACAATGTCAGTAACCAGTAGATGCATGGCCCATGACACAATGTCAGTAACCAGTAGATACATGGTCCATGACACAATGTCAGTAACCAGTAGATATATGGTCCATGACACAATGTCAGTAACCAGTAGATGCATGGCCCATGACACAATGTCAGTAACCAGTAGATACATGGTCCATGACACAATGTCAGTAACCAGTAGATGCATGGTCCATGACACAATGTCATGTAACCAGTAGATATATGGCCCATGACACAATGTCAGTAACCAGTAGATACATGGTCCATGACACAATGTCAGTAACCAGTAGATATATGGCCCATGACACAATGTCAGTAACCAGTAGATACATGGTCCATGACACAATGTCAGTAACCAGTAGATATATGGCCCATGACACAATGTCAGTAACCAGTAGATACATGGTCCATGACACAATGTCAGTAACCAGTAGATACATGGTCCATGACACAATGTCAGTAACCAGTAGATATATGGCCCATGACACAATGTCAGCAACCAGTAGATATATGGTCCATGACACAATGTCAGTAACCAGTAGATACATGGTCCATGACACAATGTCAGTAACCAGTAGATACATGGTCCATGACACAATGTCAGTAACCAGTAGATACATGGTCCATGACACAATGTCAGTAACCAGTAGCTGCATGGCCCATGACACAATGTCAGTAACCAATAGATGCATGGCCCATGACACAATGTCACGGTGTCACATTTGTGTCATCTCAGTGAAGCGATAGCATCATTACAGTAGCATTTCACTCATGAACAGAATGGTTTTTTTTATAAAGCTAGAAACATTTCAACTCTAGACTAACAATAACAGAGGCATCACACAGAGTATGGAACCTGTACCTAATCAGATCATAAAGAGTTAAGCATTGCTACATTTTTGTATTCTTTTACAATCCAGTATCAACAGGTTACTGCAAAAATCATTCCAAATGAACATCCAGATTTTTTGTTTCAAGGAACTCCATTTGTCATCTTTTTTTTCCCCAAAATCTTCCAAACCCCCCCCCCCCCCCCCCCGGATATCAAATGGTCCACCCCTAATGCAAAAATGATTCCAAATGAACTTGATGACTTTAATGGCTTCAATTGTTTACTTTCCAACTGATAATAACATTACACATTGACTTGATGATTTTAATGGCTTCAATTGTTTACTTTCCTATTCATAATCAACATGGTAAGTTGTCTGCTTCTCCATCCCAACTGTCCCTGACACATTTAGAATTGACTGTTCATTTTGCATTTTGAAGATGTCTAAGTATGTCATGTTATGTGAGTGGAACACCAAGATAACTGTCCTATAGTATTGTCCAGGATGGACTTACCACTAGGCTTTTTTTCTGTCAAATTCTAATCGCATTTGGCATGAGACTTTTAATTCACAAATGTAAACCAAACAAAATAGAAATCATTTGAAAGATAACAAAAGTTGGCAACTCACCGTGTTACTAAACCTTACTCCACTTTCTTGAATTTCCTGAGAGGTTTGACAGTCATTTAGCAATGTTTTCAGTATGAAATGTGTAGCATTTGATGTAGCTCTGCAGTTCTCATTTTTGAGTGTCAAACTGTCCACAGTTACACCATTCAGCTCTAAGTAATCTCTTTTAATAGCTACAAACATCTCACTATCACGACATTCAACATTCATCAAGAGCCGACTTGAGTCCATAAACGACAATGATTGTTGTTGATCCCTGAGAGTACTGGCAAGGTCCGTACTGATTGGTGTCTCTGTGTCATGTGACTGTGGTAGATCTGCAAAAGCAATCAAACACATAGATAGATAGATAAGAATACAACCAATGACTATTTTATTATAGTTGTTAGATTTGTTTGAGAAGCTCTATCGGCCTTCTCAGATTAGATGATAAGGGTGTTCTGATTAGATCGGACAACTGTGGTTGCAAATATCAACAAACAAGGAGGGACTTGTTCCTTAACCTTCTTCTATGGCAGATGATCCTCTGGTGCATAGAGATGGATCAGAATCAGCACCTCACACATTCCAGGGAGGTGAAATCTCACAGCAGATGCCCTGCCAAGGAACAAAATCATTCCAACAGAGTGGATGTTGAATTGAAGTGTAATAAAGAGATATTCAACACCCTGGACACTCCTCATGTTGATCTTTTTGAGACAATGCCCAGCTTCCAATACACTTTGTACCCAGTCCAGATACAGAGGTGGAAACAATAGATGCTCTGATACACAGGTGTAAGCAATAGGTGCTCTGAAACAGAGGTTTAAACAATAGTTTTACAAATTTACATACATTTTTTTAATGTTTATTCAATTGTCTATTAATCCCTGTTATCTTTGTGAAATACACGACCGTTTGGCTGTTGCTATGGGCCCACTGGTCATGGTTGTTTTAAATGTTCACTCACTTGCCTACCAGAAGATGTTGTTACCAAAATATACTGCCATTTGGTTGTTGCTAAGTGCATGGTCATGGTTGCTAGGGCCAATTTTGTCAACATGTTTTGAAGAAAATCTGCAGAATAACACTTTCAGAAACATCTCACCAAGTTTCAGACTCACTGACCTAGTACTTTTTGAGATATAAGTTTTTGACCAAAAATGAACATATTTACACCTAATTTGCATATCACTCATGGACTCATTGTATGCTTAATATTTCTTCGTTCATACATCCCTAATGCATTCTCATTAAATTTCAGCCCAATCTGCTCGGTGGTTTTGGAATTAAAGATTTTTTGAGTTTAAGTTTTTTGACCAAATATCACATTTTTTTACTCAAATCACAAACCGGTGGTAAGATCAGTTTGATTTGAACAATTTCCCAACTAGACACCCAAGGTAATGGACCCAACAAATATCATGGCAATCGGTTCAGTGGTTTTTTACTTTAAGTTGTTTACATGTGTGTGTGTGTGTGTGTGTGTGTGTGTGTGTGTGTGTGTGTGTGTGTGCGCGCGTGCGTGCGTGCGTGTGTGTGCGCGCGCGCGCACACACACACACACACACACACACACACACACACACACACACACACACACACACACACACACACACACACACACACACACACACACACACACACACATCCACAGACAGACAGACACCGGGTGATCCCTATAGCACTACTATTACTAAACCTCAGTTCAGTTGTGCTAAAAAAGGCATATGCATTTTAAAATTCATGCAAAGATGTTTCACTTCATTACATTGAAGAGCTCTGTTTTCTAGTGAAGTAAAATCTTAAAGTCCAGGTTTTCTCCTGAGTCTCCCAAAGTAACTGTGGTACCAGAGTAAAGAAAACTTTATAGTCACAGTGCTTATTAAAATACAATACAGGTTGTCCACATCAAACTAATGACATTTGCTACCACGTGTCTTTAAAAAGTTGTAACTTGAAGACATGTCTTACTTGCTATCCAAACTATTGATGACTGTTGAAGATTAGGGACAATCCGATTTGTGGATAAATGGGAAATGAGTGAGTTAGATTTCAGCTACACTGTTAACTCACCAAACCTTTAACTCAGTTGTACTGTTAACTCACCAAAGCTCTAACTCAGTTGTACTGTTAACTCACCAGTTGTTTTTAGTTGTAGATTAAATCTATTTGCAGTTTCCACCTCAGTGTATGACAGCACTGGTCCATATGTGTCTTCTATCCACTCAATGAATTGCACACCTGATTTACCATTCAGATCACTCTGTATAGTTGGTGGGATGTCAAGGTCACCTTCAGCAACACCAACGGTATCCACATTTCCATTCGTCTACAAAATACAATTTTTTAATGATTTCTTGCTGGTGTTAAAAGTCTCTTCCTAGTACATAATAATACAAACATTAGGTGTTTGTAGAAAGACAAAATGTCCAGTCTACATCATGACATCAGCTTGACTGACAACATCTACATTGTATGGGAAGTGTTCCCAATACTCCTTCTGATCTTCTTAAGGTAGTTAAATAGTATAAGTTCTACCCTCATTTTCTTACCTATACTTTCATCATTAAAAAAATTGAATATATGTACTGAAAATATATGCAAAAAAAATTTGGGTTTCCTGAATTAGGTAAAAAATTATGATAACTCAAAGTCTACCACTTTTCGGAAAATTTAGACAATTTTTTTTTCAAATGTGATTAGGAGACATAGCCAGTAGTTAATTATCATACATACCTTTTTTTTCATATGATGTCAAAGAGTTTTTCATCATGTAGTTTATGAAATTTTAATATCATACCTTATTTTCCTTAGCAATTTATATGTGTTTTTCTTTCTCATTTTAATCCTACATTGACTTATTTCTAGGTAATGTAATCACATATTCATAAAATTTACACCAAAAGTCATAGCAAACTAATTATTGCTTACTCAAATAAAAAAATATGAGTTCATTTTCTCGTTCATATTGATATATATTTTTCATTACATTATTAACTTTTATTAACTTAAGATTGAAAGATAACAAAGACATACTAACGTAATGTTTTTCCCATGATGCTTTGCATCAGTGCGACTTTTTGACATTGTGCGTTCCCAATGAGTAATATTATTTCATTTCTATCTCTAGAAATACTGTCACTGCATGATTTTATTATCGTGAAGTCTAATCAGATTTGTTTATGACAGGTACTTGCCAAATGATACCGTCTAACTCAAGCGTCATAACATTTACTGTCAGTTTTGAACTATGGGATTTGGAAGGATTGTAGTTCTACATCATTACCACTACATTGGAATGATATGATTTTAACACAAAAATTGCTCAAAAATATGTTCTTGTCTTGCCTACAACAGTAAATGTTTTAGAATTAATGGTCATCTAGAGTGTTCTTTTCTCAAAGACATTTTTATAGTTCATTGCCTTTTAAGTCAATCAATATGCATGTATGGGCACAAAACTTAGGTGACAATGATGGATCAACACAAGGGGAGGAACAGAAATGCATTTCAAGTAGTTTTGATTGCTGTGATCCAGACCCTGATACACACCACACATCCATCCATCCATCCATCCATGCATCCATGCATCCATCCATCCATCCATCCATCCATCCATACATACATACATACATACATACATACATATATACATACACATGCACATACATACAATACACACACATACATACACACACATACACATACATACATACATACATCCATCTATCCATCCATCCATCCATCCATCCATCCATCCATACATACATACACACACACACACACGTATGTACATACATACATACATACATACATACATACATACATACATACATACATACATACGTACATGTACATGCAACACTTACCACAACTTGAAGGTTTCCTGAGATTCCCTTGGCTGATATCTTCCAGTTTATGGTTATGTTTGCTTTCAAAATAAGAAGGACATCTTTTCTCAGTTCTTCTCCAGTTTTGGATGAAATTTCAATGATAACAATTGGTAGAATACCTTGGGCTAAACTAGCAAGTCTTTGGATTTCAATAATGTGGATTTCTCTGCTATTCCCTGTTTGTGTGCTAACACACCCTGTTGCTGACCGCACTTCCTGATGTAATGCCAAGTTATTTGGGGAAAAGAAATTATTGTGCAAAATACATTGAGAAGCTGTCGCTGTATCTGTGGAGAGGAAAGTTTGAAACAGAATAAGTGTTGGTTTCTTTTCAACAACAACAAAAACATCAACATCAACAAATAATTAAAATAATAATGGCATTGTAGCACAGCTGTGCACCTTATTATAGAAATGTTTATCCACATGCTGATCCATTCTAGGTATAGGTGTTCATTTGTTCAATATTTATTTATTAAATCTGCCTAGTAGTTTTAAATTTTTTGACACAAATATGACATTTTTTTGACCAAATCATATACCTGTTTACATTCCTTTAAACTTTGCATACTCATGTATATTTAGAACATGAATCTTACTATGAACCCTCAAGAGTTAATGACATCATTATCAGCCATATTGGAAAATGCATGTTTTTCACTCACTGGAGATTTCACGATGCGCGATGTCAAACCACAAACGAAAAGTGAATTCAGAGGAAAATTGAACTCAAAACTAATGATCAGAATTAATATCGCCACTTTATCGAAAGGTAATTTAGTCTGTTACACTCTTTTGACAGTTCTTGGGTACAAATGGATGTCTACTGTACAATGTCAATGACATTGAATACATATGTTTATCTATATTATTATTATTATTTCAGGCGTATTCTATTGGGTTCTATTTGGTGCATGCGAATATTAGAACTTTTCCCACTTATAACCGTTTATATATCACGCGCGGTTTTGTTCCATTATATTCAGAAATGTTCAGGTTTTAACCTAACATTTCTGTATCTCGCCGGTTTTTCCTTTGAAAAAGAATATTTATTCGAAACGTCGGATGTTACATCTATTTATATAGACGGATTTATAAGTTCCATATGCATTTCTATGTTTATCTATAGATGCTTGCTGCTACACAATCCATATGTGTGAAATATGTTTTATTATTTTGAGTTGCGCCTTGTGTTAAGACTAAAACCAACTAATGAGTCGTAATTAGCACCAGTTGTAGTTGTTGGACAACAGTGTACATAATTAAAATTTCCCTATCACTGTTTCAAAAGTAACACTAGTTTGCATCTACATGAGTGACCCCTTGTAAAACAATGGGCAGTGAGTGGGCTGCCTCCGAACAAACGCAGGCTGAACACATTAAAGTTCTAAACGGCTTGCCCCAAGCATTTACCAAGAGTAGACAAAACCTGACTTTATCAACACTACGTACATCTACGCATGTTCGACGTTGTTTGTTTTGAAATACATGGTTCGGGTCAACTCGTACCCATTCGGGGTAACTCGTAGTAGCACATGGTTCTGGGATTGTGACGTGTTATAAGCTTTTAGATTGACAGAAATATGACAGGTTTAATCATTCGTGCAACAGTGTTAATATTTGCTATAGTTGGAAAAAATAATACAAAAGGAAAATTTTATAACATTTCAACTGGTGAGATCGTGCAGAAGTAAATACGAAGTTCATAATCCAAAAGTACAAAGCTACATGTAGTTCCCAGACTTTGGGTACAGTGATACAGGTACTTCCATGCTAAGACTGACTATGCACGAGACTTGTCAAGTTATTTTTTGAACCAAATTCCCCAGATTCTGTCAAAACACTGACAAACCTGTATTCCCCACAATGGAAAATTTCACCAATTGATTAACGATGTTGACTTTGTATTACAGTCCAGAATGTTGGCCAACATTCATAATGTTTATTTGAGCAACAATCTATTTGGTATAGCTGATAACTCGCTATATACGGATGGATGGAACTCATTGTAATAGTCACCCGTATTACTATCCACATCATCTATAGTACATCATCTATAGTACATCATCTTTAGTACATCATCTATAGTACATCATCTATAGTACATCAACTTTAGTACATCATCTATAGTACATCATCTATAGTACATCAACTTTAGTACATCATCTATAGTACATTATCTATAGTACATCATCTATAGTACATCATCTATAGTACATCATCTATAGTACATCATCTATAGAACATCATCTATAGTACATCCATAATGCTTAGGAGATGGTGGTGAACATTTGGGATTAATTCTCATTACCCTTCTGTATACATCAGTAATTTATGATCAACTGACTTTTGAAGTGTTTGAATTGTGAGCCATGTTTTAGTTTAAAAAATGATTTTTATTTAATCACAAAATAAATGATGCACTTACTTTGTCCAACTTTGATATAGATGTTGTTTGCAGCCTGACAAGCAGAGAATGAGGTGACAGCATTGTATTGTTGTTGAACCCAATCTAAAAGATCATCATTGTCGAAAGGTAGAGTTTGTTTGTTGACTGGATAATTGATACCATCCATTATTTTCACTTTAGAACCAATACTGACCTGCAAATCAAAAGATATAAAATTAATTAATTTCATTACAAATAACTTTCAAAAGACATCTTAAGGCTATAATAGCTTTAAACGATACAAATTCAACTTTGTACTGCACCACAATGGTTTAAATCACAGCTTTCAACCTGTCAACTTTGTACTGCACCACAATGGTTTAAATCATAGCTTTCAACCTGTCAACTTTGTACTGCACCACAATGGTTTAAATCATAGCTTTCAACCTGTCAACTTTGTACTGCACCACAATGGCTTAAATCACAGCTTTCAACCTGAGTTCACAGGTCTTCTTCAGGGACGTCAAGTCATATGTTGTTTCCATATACATACATGTAACTTAAAAATATTGTCCCTGACAGGTGGTAAACTGTACCTCTTCTCCTCACATACTTCCCAAGCACAATAGGGTCTTTAGGACACATCTATAATACTATCGATAGTTGCTCTGTGCATTTGAAATTGAATGTAAGTACCAAAGGTTTTCAGAAAGTTTATTGTCATACATGTAGAGTGTAGGTATGTGTGTCTTCAATATTCACTTGGAAGTTGGAACAACAACTAACAATAACATTATTGATCATTGAATGTATAATAAAATGAGAATATTACATCAAAGATTGAGTTGTGTTAGTTGGTCATACCAATGTGGGGGGGGGGGGGGGTTGTAATAGGAGAAAATACGTTACTCAGTGTGGAATGATATCCAAGGACATGTACATGTATACATTAAGTTTCAAAACATACATGTTTCTCAATAATTACAGCGCCCTCTATCACAAACTAAAACCTTCTGAGCTACATACAAGACGAAGGTCACTGAAGGGCTACTGGGTTTTTATTCTAGAAATGTTATAATCTATCCAAAATATCTCCAATGTACAAAATAGGTCACATAACTAAAATGGGATATATTGTACATTCCAAACATTAGAGAACAATATACATATATAATAAAGCTTCTGTTGTTCAGTCATTTGTACAACTGTGGACATCAGACTGTCCCTGTAACAAAGGGGAAAGTAAACAAATTAATAACACTTGCCTCAGCATGGTGGAAGTACAGAGACTTGTATTACACACCATGGTTTGGTAAGATCTGTTTTATGGCCTTTTTATGTGTATATAAAATGTCAGGATAACTGGAAATTTGTTTGTCAATTTAAAATATTATATAAAGTGGCCATAGAACTATTCATATCAAATGATGGAATGTAATACATGTATCTGTACTTCCAACGTGCTGGGCCAAGTGTTATTTATCCAATTCAGTTGTTTGTTTCCCTGTTTGTAACAGTTTTTCTTTTGTCCATGGTCTGATGTTGGCAGTTGTATGTAGCCCACTGTCATACAAGGACTCAGTCTATAAACGCCAATTCCAATTAGACATTGAAATATATCACAGACCATGAATTCAAGATGGCACCGACCATGGGGCACAGGTCATGGGATTAACCATCCATATCAATCACCTTGGTACAGTCAGTTTTTGCCATGTGTACTAGTCACTGCCCCAGCTTGCCCCACTGCTTGTTTGCCATGCTGGCACTCACTATATGAATCCATACTGTTGTACAGGCTTCAGCTATTTGTAGCCTATCTGTCCTGTCTTCTAATATTACACTATTGAAAGGAACTACAATGTATATCTGCCATTAATCAATTCTGGCACATTTTCCTAGTTACATGTATGTATAGGCAATCTGTGATCAGTAATAAGGCCAAAATATACTGGGTTCTTTTAATGACATTTCATAAAGTCCTTGACACAAATAATTTACAGGTCACAGTTGTTAAGAATGTTTGTGTAATTTGATAAAGCGAACACTTTAACCCAAACTCTTCACTTCCAAGGTCACCTCTGACCATGAAGGTCAAAGACTAATAGATGGTACAGTTCAATAGGAAACATAACACCACATTTTAAAGGTTACCTTTGTCCACTTAAGAATACAGAAAGTGGATTATTGACCCATTCACTCATAAAACTATTGTGCTCTTGTACGGCATAGGTCCACAACTTGTGTTTCAACCACTATATATACACTGCTATGTCAACAGCATATATACCTTGTATCAGATTTACACTACTCTTACTATACTATAACCAGACTATAGAACAGTAGATCAACTGTACAATTGATACACATTTGTCTTCAAGCTACAAATGTACATGTAGGGAGTTAGGGCTTAATTGTGGGATATCAGGGATACATGTAGGAACACAGGGTTAGACTCCCTAGTATAACCCTCATTTGTATCATCTGTTGCATTGAGTCAACTGTTGTACAAGTAGCCAAATCAGACTTGGTTATTTGACTTGACAAGGTCATTTGTTAGTGTTCCCACTATCTTCCAACTATCCAGATTCCCCCTCTTTTTGACATAATTTGGAAAAGTCTCAATTGTTTCCAGGTTGTCAGAGTGCCTGAGTAAGTTACTTCTCTTCCCCAATTAATGCTAGGGTCATTTGTGGCCAATCATTCTGACGACCAATATCTGACGTTAACATGATTAATTTGGCCTATATTTTGTCTGAGATATAATTATGAATCTACCTCTATTATTCATTTTATAGACAAACACTACATCAAATTCACAAATTCACCAAGATTAACATTAAAATATTGATCATTAGGCCTAATAACAAAATAACGCCAATGGCATTGTAGCACAACTGTATCAACTCAAAGAGATTCCATAAGATACACATCCTCATTTGGCTGTCGCTATGGGAGTTGTCTTGTTGCTAGGCATATTTGCATACATTTTTAAAATCTTTATTCGCATGCTTGCCCATTACTGTTATCTGAAATATATACTTGCTATGGGCATGGCCTTGTTGCTAAGCATATTTGTATACATTTTTTGAATCTTCAGTCACTTGCGTAACCAACCTTGTCATCTTTGTAATACACACCACCATTTGGCTGTTGCTATGGGCATGGTCTTGTTGCTAGGCTATTTGAATAATTTTAAAAATCTTTATTCACTTAATACCTACCCATCACTGTTGTTATCTATGTAATACGCATCATCATTCACTGTTGCTAAGGGCATGGTCACGGTTAACAGAGCCAGCTGTCAAAACGTTTTGAACAGTATCTGCAGAAAAACACCTCCATAAACAACCCTACCAAGTGTCAGCCCCATTCACCATTAAGTTTTCAAGATGTAAGATTTTGACCGAAATTGAGATTTTTAGACCTAATTTGCATATTTCCAATAGGATCATGTTGTGAAAACACCTTGATCTACACATCCCCAGATGCATCCCCATTAAATTTCAGCCCAATCTGCTCAGTTGTTTGGACATTGATTTTAGACCAAAAAGACATATTTAGACCTAATTTGCATATCACTAATGGGATCATCATGTCATGAACAATGCTTAATCTAAATACCCCTAAGAACATCCCAATCAAATTCCAGACCAATCTGCCAAGTAGTTTTTGAGTTTAAGTTTTTTGACCAAAAATCACATTTTTTTTACCCAAATCACACACTCTGATGCGATCATTTTCATTTGAACAATTTCCCAACTAGACCCCACAAGTAATGTCCCCACCAAATACCAAGGCAATCGGATTGGCAGTTTTTGAGATTAAGTCGTCCACACACACACACACACACACACACACACACACAGACACACACACATGCACACGTACACATACATAGACATACACACACACACACACATACACACACACACACACACACACACACACACAGACGGAAAGACACCACTCGATGCCTATAGCACCACTGAACCTACATTGTAGTTCAGTTGTCCTAATAAAAACTCTACCTACCCTACCTGTTCTAAAAGTGAGCATAACCGGAACATTTTTTTTTGTTAGTCCTTACATCTAGTCTAGAATGTCTGGTCACTTCTACAGTTCTATAATAATATGGTATTCCATTTCTATCATTACCAATGTATCAAACACATTCTCAACTTAGTACATACATGTACTTTTATTTTCCAACAACATTTTCAATTTTCTGTCCACTTGGATCTTTATGGTTTTCTTTCTCTAAATCAGCAATACCATAAAGAAATAGATTTCCTTTAGGAAGACTTGTCAATGGCACTGATTGAATACAGCCATGGGAATGTACGAACCTCTTTGTTTCTCACATGCAAAGTCTTAGTACAGACATTCATGTATTGTCATTTATCAAATAGTAATAGCAAGGTCACTGCACATCAGTGTTGACATAACACAGTGTAAGTACTAGTTGTCTGTAGATCACTATGGTAGCCTTTAAAACAAGACAGCTTTGTTTTAATACCCTATTGCATATACAAAATGTACCTAGGGATCAGTATGACAGCCTTTAGACAAGACAGCTTGTTGTAATATGTACCCTACTACCTAGGGGTCAGAGTATGGCAGTCTTTAAAACAGGTCATCTTTTGTTTTAATGTCCTACTACATGTACCTAGGGATCAGTATGGCAGCCTTTAGACAGGACAACTTTGTTTTGATACCCTACTTTTCAATCAGGTCACAGAAATGCTTGCAGGCATAATTATCAGACACAGTTTATCAACATGCGTAATCTTTCCTTTTCTCATCAGATAGTAGTTGGCACCATTCCCAGTTCATATCAATGTAAGCCACACTCATTGTACATGAAAGTATTCATTGATTTCCAATGGCATCCATTTGAATTTAAGTGGCTTGCAAAGGCCAAGGTTATCAATTTTGCTTTGAACTCAACTAACTGCAACAAGGCATTGACACAATTGTGCATGCCATGTGTCTCCCTTCACGTATCTCATTTAAACATTCAAAATTCACACAGATTTTTTTATGATTTGGACATGTACATGTAATAAAACATAGTACAGTATGTGGTATCAAAGTCGTAATATTACATGTACTATTCAACATAGAACGTATATGTAGATGTCATGGATGGAGGTGGTATGGTTGGCCTTTTGATGGTTGGAACTGGTAGGTTTGGCCTTGTCATGGATGGAGGTGGTACATGTATGGTTGGCCTTTTGATGGATGGAGGTGGTATGGTTGGCCTTTTGATGGATGGAGGTGGTATGGTTGGCCTTTTGATGGATGGAGGTGGGAGGTTAGCCTGCACCTGCTAATATGAGGGTAAAAACTTCACTGGAATGTATGTATATTACAGTTTTTATAGATGGACGGACGGACAGACAGACAGACAGACAGACAGACGCACGGACCCCATTATAATAGCAACCCAAAGCCTTTGGAGAAGAATGAGGTAATGCCATAAACAGAATGGCCAAGGACGTTACAAATTCAAGTCACTTTGTCCTCTTTTCATGTTGTTTACATGTGTCTAGTTCTCTCAATAGCAATTATCATCCTTTTATTTGCAGCTGATAAAGTCACATGTTCACTACTACTTTTCCTATTTGTCTGGGGCTCTGACGTTATCAACTATCACTTAAAGTAATTGCTTAGTGATGGACTCAACTGATTCCAATGTAATCCAACACTCAGTGAAGTGTTTTGGGTGAGATCGACTTCGAAATTTTCATTTACATATGTCAATTGTCTGTTTGTCAGCATGCAAAGCACAGTCAGGAAGAAGAAAAAGATATTCCAATGTTCCTGATCCTTACCAGAATAAACACAAGAATTATGATTCCAGACACAAAAAAAAATCTTACACATTGCATAACAACACTTTCGAATTCCCACAATGTTATGACTGAAAAGCCAAGTAAACAACACCTTACTCTGTCGATGTGATTCGCTGTACACAGAGCTACTTCTACATGCGACTGAACTTACATGTAATCGGCCGTGATCTCTCATGAATATTTATTGATACATCATCTTTGACATCACTCGGCATCTCATTCAGACTATTATCCTACATGCGAAGTTTAATCCAACTTTGTATGTTATCGAGAGATACCCAGATGCTAATATAATCCTATGGTAATTATCCAACCCCTGACCTATCAATGTTTGGTTTTCCTGGTTCAATCAGAATCGGACTGATATACACAATTTCACTCAGGACTTGAAATGACAACATTTTAGCTCTAAAATGGGCCATTTTCATAGATTTTTTATGTTGCATTAATGGGATGTTGGCTTTTTCCTATCTAATATTGGTAAAGTATTCTTTTTTTAATTTACATCTCGTGTATATGCCAAATACATAAACAGGCAATGCTCGCTGAGATTTTCACTGATTTATTTTTAAAAATACAACCAATGGCGTTGTAGCACAACTGTACAGTTTTTAAACATGTTTATCCATATGCTAGTCCATGCTAACAATAGGTGTTCATTTGCTGAATGACTATCCAGTTGCCTATCTAACCATGTTGCTATCTTTGCGATATATGCGATCATTTGGCTGTTGTTATGGGCGTGGTCATGTTGCTAGATATATTTGCATACATCTTTGAACGTTTATTCATTTGTCTATTAATCTTCTTGTTATCTTCACAATATATGTGATCATTAGCTCCTGTATGGGAGGTAATGCTGTGGCGATATCTGTCTGTCTGTCTGCCTGTCTGTGCAGAATTTTTGTTCCACTAATATCTCAAGAACTACTAAAGCAAATGTTTTGCAATTTACTATGTGGTATCATCAGGCTGTAACTTAGTGCTGATTAGTTTTTGGTGGACATGGCTTACATAATTAATGATAATTTGCTTAATAAATGACACTTAGTGAAGACCTTTTAATAGTAGGCACCCAGTCAGTCCTAATCAGTCTTTATGTCTCACTTGTATTTGATCTTGTGGCAGACTTTGGTCTTGAAAGAAATGACACCATGTGTGTGTAGATCCAGCTAGCAAGTCAACTACTTATTTTATTACATACTCATACAGGTTTTTTGTACTCTCAGATATTGATATTTCCTTTCCAAAGGTATGGGAAGGCATACTAAAGATTCAAATTCGTTATTTTATGTCTTGGCTTGTTTCACTGTAATGTTTTTCAATGTTGCTACACACAGTAAAGCCCTTTAGTATAAAATCACTTGTTGTATTTGATCTTGAAGCAGACTTTGGACTTGAAGGAAATGACACTATTATGTAATAATCCAGCCAACTCCATGATACACTTCGCCTACAGAATGTGAATATACAGTTCACTACATATACCCCAGGAATGTGCTAAAATGATATCTCAGACCGGGAGTGTTTTTAGTTTACTTCTAGTTTGAATGTTTATTCATTTGTCTTTCAATTCTTGTTATCTTTGCAATATACGTGATTATTTGGCTGTTGCTATTGGCGTGGTCTTGTTGCTAGGCAAATTTACATACGTTTTGAATATTTGCATACACTTTTTGAATGTTTGTTCACTTGTCTAAGAATCACTGTTGTTATCTTTGTGAAATACATGTTTGGCTGTTGCTATGAGCGTGGTCATGGTTGCTAGAATTATTTGCATACATTTTTTGAATGTTTACTCACTTGCCTACCAGATGATGTTCTTATTTGACCAAAATATACTGCCATTTGGTTGTTGCGAGGGGTGTGGTCATAGTTGCTAGGGCCAATTGTGTCAAAATATTTTGAAAATCTGCAGAATAACACTTTTAAAAACATCTCACCAAGTTTCAGTTTCATTGACCACATACTTTTTGAAATACAAATTTTCTACCAAAATTCACATTTTTAGAGCTAATTTGCATATTACCAATGAGATCATTATATGCTTTATATTTCTTTATCTATACACCCACAAATGCATCCCTGTTGAATTTCAGCTCAATCTGCTCAGTAGTTTTGGAATTATAGGTTTTTGACCAAAACACACATTTTTAGCCCTAATTTGCATATTACTAAGGGGAATCATCATATCATGAACGAATCTTAATTTACTCACCCCTAAGAACGTTCCCACCAAATTTCATGCCAATCTGCCTAGTAATTTTAGAGTTGTTTTTAGTTTTGTTTTTACCAAAAATGACATTTTTTTACCCAAATCACACATCTGTGATGTGATCATTTTCCTTTGAACAGTTTCCCAACCAGACACCAAAAATAATCTCCCCATCAAATACCAAGGCAATTGGTCAGGCGGTTTTTGAGATTAAAACACGCACGCACGTGCACACGCACGTGCACACGCACACACACACACACACACACACACACACACACACACACACACACAGACGGACAGACACACACACAGACGGACAGACACCGCACCATGCTTACAGTGTATAACACGACTGAATCTTCAGTTCAGTTCAGTTTTGCTAATCACACACCTGTGATGCGATCATTTTGCTTTGAACAATTTCCCAACTAGACACCAAAAGTAATGTCCCCACCAAGTACCAAGGCAATCAGTCTGGCTATTTTTAAGTTGTCCACACCCGCGCACACACACACACACACGCACACACACACACACACACACACACACACACACACACACACACACACACACACACACACACACACACACACACACACACACAGATGGACAGTCTACACCGCTCGATGCCTACAACACTACAGTTCAGTTCACCTTGGAGAGTCCTGAACACAGTACCGGTACTTCTAGTTCTGTACCTATCTGTCCAAAGACATGCTCTATAACCACTTTACTCCAAAGTGAATTGTGCAGAAAGCAGGTTTCCATATAGAATTTGTGCACTGACATGACAATGCATATGTGCACCAGGGTTAGTAACAGCTATGGGTGGGTAATAATGGTAATACTGTTCGAATTGCGACTGTAACTTTGTTACTGTACAAGTCTTTGCCAGGTTAATGGATTTCACACTGAACTTTTAGGGAAAACATACAATGTAGGACTATTTGGCAGAGATATGTGGGATGGGATTTTTATAGTGAATTTTCTAATTAACCTGATAATGGGTAGGAGGTTACACAACAGAGTGGTAGATAAAAAGGTTGACTTTCTGGTGGAAAACCTAAAAACTCCTCAAATTCTAAGTATAATTTTGTTATAGTACATTAACTGAAAATAATCGGACACTCTTGGGAAAAGCTTCATTATTTTGTCCTCAGCACTTTACCCAAGAGTGTCCAATTATTTTAAGTTAATGGGCTCTGACTTGACCTATAAATATCAGTTAAACACAATTATATCTGGCATTGTGATGATACATGTGATATACAGCTTGGTGGGCTTCAGATGCACTGGCTGAAGATTTTACATCAATTTTTTTTCTTTTAAAATACCTTTTGTAATATTTTGCTGTTTGTATTTTGATGCTTTGTAATATTTAAGCTGTTTTGTGGTGTGTTTTTGTTCTTCTCTGGACTATGTGTCTGTAAAAGTTTTCATAATAATAATCATAATAAATTTGCAAAGATCAATATCGAATATCTGTGTAATTGTAAAGAGTGCAACCTTTATACACCAAGCCAACTACTGATCAATGATTGACTGTATTGAAGTAAAGGCAAACTATTTTATCCATTCAATATTTGACTTAACGCGGCCACATATACATTTGTAAATTATAATAGAATTGTATAGTGTACAGATACTTTCATGTTCTATTTCCAAATACACACATACTAAAAAACAGTACCCTTTGTTGTACAAATGTTAGCCCATCAAAATGTCATGTTTTGTTAGTGTATTTTGCTTGCAGTATTTGCATCTCTCTCCTTGTAGCACCAACAAAACATGGCAGAGCACACGTACAACCCACAACAGTCTACATTGTATAATAAACGTTTGCAGAGGGATTAACATTTCCATTTCAAATGTCAAAATGGATCATGAGTGAACATTGGGTACTACAAATAACATGGTAGGTCACTCTTCCTGCTACCATGGTAACACCATAACTCACTCCCCTCAGTGGCAAGCAGTCATGATGATTGACAACAACAAACTGTATACTGACCTACTTTGTTGTAAACAGGATGTATTCTGTACTTTATCCATGCCTATCCACATTCTCTATTTATAGCTCCACAAGGATAAACTGACCTTGTCTCATATCTTGGCATCTTGCCAACTTTACAGAAACCTTGAATTCCATGCAGGGATGCATTTATTTTTCTCAACAAAATGACAATTTAATATTTTAAATAGTTTTTCACACAAATGTTCTTTCCTCTTAGAATTATGGACAATTAATTAGGATTCTAAAATCAAGAAGAAAAAACACTACTTCATATACGGCCATGTTCCCTTTCAGTCTCAAAAACTTATTCTTTTTTTTTATTTAATATAGGTTTAAAAATACTGCCAATGGCACTGTAGCACAACTGTAGTTTGTTGGTTCTATGGCATAGTCATATTTTTATTAATTTGCCTATCCTTTTCAGTTTTCATCTTTGCAATATAAACCATCATTTAGCTATTGCTGTGGGCATGGTCCTGCTGCTAGGCATATTGCATACATTTTTGAATATTTATTCACCAATCCCTGTGGTATGTTTGTAATATGCATAATTTCACTGTTGCCAAGGGCAAGGTCATGGTTGCTAGGACCAATTGTGTCAAAATGTTTTCAACAAAACTGTAGAATAACACTTCTAGAAACTTCCCACCAAGTTTCAACCCCATTCACCATGCAGTTTTACAATGTTTTTGACCAAAATTGAGATTGTTAGACCTAATTTGCATATCGTTGAGCCGATTATGCATCACGTTGTGAATACAGCTTCATCTACACGTGTCCACATGCATCCCCATTACATTTCAGCCCAATCTGCTCAGTAGTTTTGGGAATTATAGATTTTTGACCAAAAAGACATATTTTGACCTAATTTGCATATCACCCATGGGATTATGTTATCAACAATTCTTAATCTAAACACCACTAAGAATGTTCCAATCAAATTTCACCCAAGTCTGCTCAATAGTTTCTGGAATTATAGATTTCTGACCAGGACACATTTTAGACCTAATTTACATACCACCAATGGAATCATTATGATGTGAATACAGGTTCATCTACACATCCCCCAGATGCATCAATTCTCAACCCAATATACACAGTAGTTTTTGAATAGACAGACAGACAGACAGACAGACAGACAGACAGACAGACAGACAGACAGACAGACAGACAGACAGACAGACAGACAGACAGACAGACAGACAGACAGACAGACAGACAGACAGACAGACACACACACACACACACACACACACACACACACACACACACACACACACACACACACACACCTTAGTTCAGTTTAGCCCACTGTGATAGCATCCCCTTAGGGAGCCTAATAAATTACATGGAATATGTGAATGTGTGTCTCTACACAATTTTTTGTCAAACCTTTGATTCAGCATACAGTACATGTATAATACATACAATGTATTTGTTTCCCCTTTGAATTGGGTATACAGGTGAATAGCCATAGACTAGTTCAATATCAACATAAAATGATAAAAAAATACAACCTTATAACAAAATTGAACAAGATAAACCCTCAGAAGGCAAATGTTTTTCCATCTAATATGACATTTTTTGATACTTTACTTTTAACAAAGTTTAGACTTGACTTCTCTGGGACATGCATATTCAAATTTGACTGTAAAAGGTTCATGTACATGTATATAAGACAATTACATTGAACATATGTTATAATGTATACATGTATAAAAGTTCTCTTGGACATTTACATTGAACATATAACTATCTGGAAAGATTCAGCCCTTACATGCTTGGCAGCACAGACACTCAGTCTAGTCATATAATACAGTGACCTCTCAACTCTGATGTAAGATTGGACACACAGACAACATATTTAAATACACATACACTGACAGTGTGTCTCTAAAACTCCTCTACTGCTGACTGTGACTGTGTCTAGCTGGTAGTACACTACACTGTACCTTCTTACTATTGTGGAATACTATTTTCTAGGGATTTAATTGTCTGCTTGTGTGACCATGAACCATCATTCTTTATTCAGATATGTACATTTAAGACCCATGGCCTATAGTACCAAATATACATTATTATTACTACTACTAATAGATTAATAGTAGCAAAAAAATAATTATAAACACTGAAAATATCGGTATCGTTACAAACTAAATATAATCACAATTACATTGCACACATTTCTATTTCATTTCATTTTTATGAGATACTGGTATGATATTTGGTATTTCCTGCAAATATTTGTTTTGTAATGAGATCAATAACAGCTGGTTTGTTGTAACTCCTATTGAAACAATGCTATGAATATATTTAAACCTTTCTAAATGTCTAAATCTAAAAATAAAAAATGGAAATTTGCCATTCATTTTCATGTCCTATAATATGTTCTGCCTGATTGTTTGAGTCATATTTCTGTGATTGCAATGGCATGCCCTGCAAATTGACATTCAACAATTACATTCAACTGAATGAATAATTAGTGAACAGAAAAGTGGATGAATGCAAATAAAACCAGTCACAACATAACTAAAGCACAAAGAAATGCCATAGACTTTTGGGGAAGTATTAAACATTCATGTGACTCATTATATTTTTAGATAACATTGTTGTGTCGTCTTTGTTTCCATGGATATTAAAATTGGCACAGATTTACTAAAATACTTGTTAAATAAAATGACTTGTTGTAAGAGTGAAAATATTCCCCAGCTGTAAGACATCCTTGATTCAAGTGTTGACATCAAACTCACACTGAAAGTGAAGTCTTTCTCTTGGGCACAGACTCTCTAGAGTAAGTGGTTGATGGACTTGCCTAGTTTCAGGTAACTTTATATTGGAAGTCAGTAACAACAATACAACTAATGTTTTCAAGGACACTGGAGATGAGTTTAGCACTACAGTATTTATAGTTTAACAGTGGCATTACAACTGACTTCCACAAATAATTACCTAATTATATTCAGCCATTGCCATTGGTTGATCAGTATTACATTAGAATATGCAAAAGAGAGTAAAATAGCATGGTGTGATCTCTAGGAAATACAATTGAACCAGCTGTAATCCTGCTATCTCTATCACTACAAATACAACATGTCTGAATACTATTATGTAACACAGAAATCCCTAAATCTTACTGAGTGGCAATTTTATACAGACTTTGGCAACACTTTAACCTCATCAGAACTGGGTACATGTCCTGGGGTACATGTATGTATACAGCAACCTGTAGTGGGGTACATGTATGTATACAGCAACCTGTTCTGGGTATTTATATGTGCAAGCTGTACTAGGTATATATACAGCAACCTGTACCGGGTACATATATACAGCAACCTGTACTGGGTACATGCATGTATATATATACAGCAACCTGTACTGGGTATATATATATATATACAGCAACCTGTACTGGGTATATATATACAGCAACCTGTACTGGGTATGTATATACAGCAACCTGTACTGGGTATATATATATACAGCAACCTGTACTGGGTATATTCACCTGTACTGGGTATATATATACAGCAACCTGTACTGGGTATGTATATACAGCAACCTGTACTGGCTTTGTATACAGCAACCTGTACTGGCTTTGTATACAGCAACCTGTACTGGGTATATATATATATATACAGCAACCTGTACTGGGTATATATATACAGCAACCTGTACTGGGTATATTCACCTGTACTGGGTATGTATATACAGCAACCTGTACTGGGTACATATATACAGCAACCTGTACTGGGTATATATATACAGCAACCTGTACTGGGTATATATATACAGCAACCTGTACTGGGTATATATATACAGCAACCTGTACTGGGTATATATATACAGCAACCTGTTCAACTGTAAACAACTAAAGCCCTGTCCCCATATGAATCAATTTCAAATCAAATCAAATTGAATCGATTCAGTTAAACCTGTTCGAAATCAGTTTATGTGCCAATAGATTTATAGCTTTGAATCAATGCAATTTGAAGTGAGAATAAAGTCAGATATATTACTTACTATGACATCACAGTGTACATCTGGGGCTAGTCTCTCGGTCTGAATAGTCCACTTGACCCGGATTTGTGAACTGAGCACAAAAATCAGAGGTTTATTATAAGTATGAGTCTGATTGACAGGTTTTATATGTAAAGTTATTGGAGTTCTATCAGCTATTCCTGATCCTCTCCCAACAAAGTTTATTACATGTACTTCTTGATCATTATCAGTTTTTGCGCTTGTGGAGCAGCCTGCACCAATCCTGTATTGATCATATATCGGAGTAACATACTGAGACTCAAAGGGTGTTGTCACCTGGCATGAACTTCTACCCGTTGAATCTAATGGATAAAAATGGAAAGAGAATTTTATGGTTAAAACAATGAAATTACAGTAATACCTGTCCATACCATAATGGACAGTTTATTATTATATCTGTACATACCATAACGGACAGTTTATTATTATATCTGTACATACCATAACGGACAGTTTATTATTATATCTGTACATACCATAACGGACAGTTTATTATTATATCTGTACATACCATAACGGACAGCTTATTATTATATCTGTACATACCATAACGGACAGTTTATTAGTATATCTGTACATACCATAACGGACAGTTTATTATTATATCTGTACATACCATAACGGACAGTTTATTATTATATCTGTACATACCATAACGGACAGTTTATTATTATATCTGTACATACCATAACGGACAGTTTATTATTATATCTGTACATACCATAACGGACAGTTTATTATTATATCTGTACATACCATAACGGACAGTTTATTATTATATCTGTACATACCATAACGGACAGCTTATTATTATATCTGTACATACCATAACGGACAGTTTATTAGTATATCTGTACATACCATAACGGACAGTTTATTATTATATCTGTACATACCATAACGGACAGTTTATTATTATATCTGTACATACCATAACGGACAGTTTATTATTATATCTGTACATACCATAACGGACAGTTTATTATTATATCTGTACATACCATAACGGACAGCTTATTATTATATCTGTACATACCATAACGGACAGTTTATTATTATATCTGTACATACCATAACGGACAGTTTATTATTATATCTGTACATACCATAACGGACAGTTTATTATTATATCTGTACATACCATAACGGACAGTTTATTATTATATCTGTACATACCATAATGGACAGTTTATTATTATATCTGTACATACCATAATGGACAGTTTATTATTATATCTGTACATACCATAATGGACAGTTTATTATTATATCTGTACATACCATAATGGACAGTTTATTATTATATCTGTACATACCATAATGGACAGTTTATTATTATATCTGTACATACCATAATGGACAGTTTATTATTATATTTGTACATACCATAACGGACAGTTTATTATTATATCTGTACATACCATAACGGACAGTTTATTATTATATCTGTACATACCATAACGGACAGCTTATTATTATATCTGTACATACCATAACGGACAGTTTATTAGTATATCTGTACATACCATAACGGACAGTTTATTAGTATATCTGTACATACCATAACGGACAGTTTATTATTATATCTGTACATACCATAACGGACAGTTTATTATTATATCTGTACATACCATAACGGACAGTTTATTATTATATCTGTACATACCATAACGGACAGTTTATTATTATATCTGTACATACCATAACGGACAGTTTATTATTATATCTGTACATACCATAACGGACAGCTTATTATTATATCTGTACATACCATAACGGACAGTTTATTAGTATATCTGTACATACCATAACGGACAGTTTATTAGTATATCTGTACATACCATAACGGACAGTTTATTATTATATCTGTACATACCATAACGGACAGTTTATTATTATATCTGTACATACCATAACGGACAGTTTATTATTATATCTGTACATACCATAACGGACAGCTTATTATTATATCTGTACATACCATAACGGACAGTTTATTATTATATCTGTACATACCATAACGGACAGTTTATTATTATATCTGTACATACCATAACGGACAGTTTATTATTATATCTGTACATACCATAACGGACAGTTTATTATTATATCTGTACATACCATAATGGACAGTTTATTATTATATCTGTACATACCATAATGGACAGTTTATTATTATATCTGTACATACCATAATGGACAGTTTATTATTATATCTGTACATACCATAATGGACAGTTTATTATTATATCTGTACATACCATAATGGACAGTTTATTATTATATCTGTACATACCATAATGGACAGTTTATTATTATATTTGTACATACCATAACGGACAGTTTATTATTATATCTGTACATACCATAACGGACAGTTTATTATTATATCTGTACATACCATAACGGACAGTTTATTATTATATTTGTACATACCATAACGGACAGTTTATTATCATATCTGTACATACCATAACGGACAGTTTATTATTATATTTGTACATACCATAACGGACAGTTTATTATTATATCTGTACATACCATAATGGACAATTTATTATCATATCTGTACATACCATAACGGACAGTTTATTATTATATCTGTACATACCATAACGGACAGTTTATTATTATATTTGTACATACCATAATGGACAATTTATTATCATATCTGTACATACCATAACGGACAGTTTATTATTATATCTGTACATACCATAATGGACAGTTTATTATCATATCTGTACATACCATAACGGACAGTTTATTATCATATCTGTACATACCATAATGGACAGTTTATTATTATATCTGTACATACCATAACGGACAGTTTATTATTATATCTGTACATACCATAATGGACAATTTATTACAGTATCATATCTGTACATACCATAACGGACAGTTTATTATTATATCTGTACATACTACATTCTGTATCATGTCCTGGAATCGAAATCAAATGGTGTGTTGAACACAGCAAATAAAATAAGGAAGTATACTTTTGCAAGATTTCCAAAAATAAATGAGATTGAAATTAAAATCTAGGTTTGAAAAATGGAGTAACAGAAACTTTTGGTTCAAAATAAAAGAATAATGCCATATAATCCTTATTAAGATAACACTAAATGCAATGACCCAGGATTGAAACATGACCCTTTAACAGTATAATGCTAACTTTCTGTCCAAAGGAACAGTAGCCTAATTTTTTGAGATGTAATTTAGACTTGTAAGAGTTGTTGTTATCTCTACTGTACTGTACTGTACTGTGTGTCTTTTTCATGTTTATTTACACTATTTCTGGACAAGAATTCAAGATTTGGTGAATGTCAATCTGTGCTTTAAGAATAATAAATGAAAGTGTGTGCATTAACCAATTCTAAACATGATAACAGATGGCTGATCAAACCGGAATGTTGGTATCCTCATATGACCTCAGTAACTAAAACTCCACCACATAACTTAACTCTCAGTCTCACTATCTAGAATCAGACAATTCTGAAATCTGTGTCAACATGAAATCCTGTCACAAAAGTGTTCAATTCCTGCATCAAATACAGCTGGATTACCATTATTTTATTATTTGACCAAATCCATTGTTAATTAATGTATGACTACAGATATCTGTCATTTGTTTTCTTGATTTATAATGCATTGTTTCACTTTATCTTATACATGCTGATAAATAAAATCTTTATGGGTACATGTACATGTTACTGAATTCAATATCAGTGTACACAACAAAACATCTACATGTGTATAAGGATATAATGAAAACGGCTTGAAATTTAGCAGTAGTCCAGGACACATAGACTACCACAGTACTACTGATTTTATACCAAATTTACAAGGTTACAGTATATGTATGTTAAGGCCCAGTTACACGATGCAACTCGACGAGCAACGCACCATGCAATTCGTCGCATGCAACACTGTAAGTTTATTTTAGGACCAGGAAGACTATATAAGTTTACACTTGACTTTTATATTACTCAATAGATAAACTTGTCCATTGTGGGAAAGTTTTGTCTATATTTCAATGCACAGGAAATCTACAATATGTCGGGACCACTTGTTTATCATCTCATTACACTTATTATGACATGTATAAATGATTGACCAATTATCTGCATAATCACCACCAGCCTGCTTGTTCTATACAACATTTTAGTACATGTTCCATATGTGTTGGCGGTCGACATTCAATCGAACATGACACTACGGTCGATACATGGGGAAACAAATATAAACATACAATTGTCCACAATATTGTAATTCATAAAAATAAAGAACCCTACCCATGATACATTCGCCCCAAGGATTTATAAATGATGAAATGTGTGGTTAGGTCTGCTGTTTTACGTGAATGGCCTGTACTTCACATCTCAACAGAAACGGCAACAAATACGTAATCTGATCTCAAGATATAGACACCTCGAGAAACCTTCTCGTTATCGAGAGATTCAACAAGTTGTATCTCATTTTCCAATCAAAAGCAACCAATATATCGAGATAACATCATTTTGTGAATGCAAAAGCTACCTCGAGATTATTTTCAAATGCAAAGGAAAAATTCACAAGACCGGATATAACATTGTCGTTCATTTTCTGGAATCTAACATTACAACTTGAGATCATTTTTTCGCCCATCAAAGCAAAATGTAAATATATTTCAAGATATCATTTTCATTTTACTGAATCAAAACCAACAAACAAAATGTAAACAAAGTCTCACACCAGTTATTTATGATTTCTAAAAAAGTATTACATGTGTTGTACTTCAAGTGAAAATTAGCATTTATTCACTTTCGTTGTAAATTGTAAACAATGTCACATATAGGCGCCCTGCTGTCTCCACAAAAAACATCGCAAACAATAATAATCCCGAGTCAGCAAAGGACAATGCACGGCAGCATTTTTTTAGCCTTTTTGATTGGAAACTTAGATATAACTGACAGGTCAGCCGACCACCCTGAAGATCCAAGTCAAAATAACCAGCTCTGAACCAGAACTATCTCAAGGTGTCGCGGCAGATGTCTGCAGATACTGCCTGTGCTTACCACATCTCTGACAAGTTCATAGGCATGTAGTTGTTTCGGCACACGTCAGCCAGCACACGATCACAATAACTGTCTCCGTAAACTCCGATATAAAAAGTATTGGACCCTCATGGATAGACGTGGGACATAAAGAGACGACCGCTACTTGAAAGTAAATGGGGCGTCTAATGCTAATGGTTGGCGTTGTCAAAAGAGATGTGATGCCAGAGTGCGTCATCGAATCGATGGGCTCTCTATGTCTATACGACCATACGTTGGTTATATATGGGAGTATAGTACCACATTGTAATTTGCTATGTAACATGTGCGAAAACATTGCATATCCCAAAAAGAGAACTGCCGTACACCAAAACAATCCTTTACCAGTTTCCTTTATTTACTAACCCTAATTTGACAATTAGTACAACTCCAGGACTATCCTTGCACGTTCCATATCAGTGGAAGTACACGGCTCAGTGTGAACACCATCAACAAAAATCCTGTTGAAAAAATATTGTTTCCTTGAACAGTACAATCAACTCTATACGCCTACAATCGTAGTGACTTGTAGTAGTGTTAGCTATTCATCTTTTTGAAATCTTTCGTTTCAGCACCGTTACTTTATGCATAGACATCGTAAATGTGAACTCAATGTTTCATGAAAGCAAACTTGCATGTACCGTTATGCTTGGGCATGGAGAGGTACTAATTACAAATCCTTCAAGATAACGTTGATTGCTACACAAACTTTCGTGGATTTACGTACCCATATTTGAACAAGTGTGATTGGCAGGCATTTTAATCCCGGGTTTAAAAAGTAACGGCTTTTCACTAACAACGAACAGACCCAGTTTGACCGTGTTTTGTAAAAAATTGTCTCTACCATGTTTAAATATCACCTTTCTGTGACCACACCCGCATTCAACAGACATTCACAAGTCTACACATACCAAATTTATTACGAAAATCACCAGCTGCTCATTATTACCACGGCTTTTCAGAGAGGAATCAAGACGTTGTTAACAGTCTGCATTCAAATTTGACAATAACCCCCACAAAGTTAGGGGGCCTTTTATACCCGACATTCGGCTTTAAGTAGTAATCTACTTCTGGGATGGGAAAAAATCAGTAATCAGAACATTATGCTTGGTTTGAATTTTTATGTTTTGAGTCAATACATTCTAGTTATCATTAGAGGCATTTTGATATCGACTTGTAACACAAGTTGTGTTCCAAGTTTTACAAAATCGGCAATAGAATTCGTGTTCAACTCTATGATGTCATAATCCCCTAAAAGCGAGAACAATAGGCAGTATAACTGTAAATTCATGGCTGCTCAGATCAGGTCGGCTGCTAATTACCAATTTTAACTCTTTTTTCTCACTTGTCATGCAATTTTGAATAGTAAGCTTTGCATTTACTGGTTATGAGACACACATATATAAAGAATATTTTTCAAGGTTGTGGTATGAGGCATTTTGAATCACCTTAATTTCACCTACATGTAGTTATAAAATTATATATCACAGTGTATCTATTCTAAACAAATTCTAATCCTGGTGAAATTCCAGAACAGCTGCTTGTTGAATATTGTGTCTTTCATGTAGTAATATCAGTTCCACACCACTCCAAATCGGGAGGAAAATCTCTCCAAGGTTGGAGATTTTCCGAACTTATGATTATTAATGAGATACATTGTAATACGGAAGTCATGAACTTGGCTTGAGGAAGAGTCTACTATGGGTACATTTCTGCCTAGGTCCATAGATCTAGAAACATATCTTGGACTTTGTTAGAACGTAAACATCTCTATAATGGACAGCTCTATAAATCTGTCGATTTTCAGCTTATTAGATTTAAGCATTCATCAGATATGAGCAATCAAAATATACTTGCCGTGTGCTGAAAATTCCTTTGTTTTTTGTCACTTGATCATCAAGCAATCATTGTCTCATTTGACAGTTTTTGTCTTCAAATATATCTTTTTTCGTAAGGTTGCAGTACGGAAAGTAAGCTTTCCATTGATGTATAATACATGAAGATTGTACAATGGGGAAAAATGTGGAATACTTTTTAATGTCACTGTGTTTATATATGGATGCCTGTGCACCAAGCATGGACGGTTTGATACCTAGCATTTTTCATTCAGTTTTATTCAAACATAATTATGATTGCCATTTCAATGTCAAATATAATTTTCATATTTAAAAGAAATACATGCATAAAATTACATGGTATTTCCAATGAAATATGGAAGTTTTTATGAAAGTATGAAACGTATACGGAGAAATTACATGTAGATATCCAACTAACGATGAGTATCACATGATGACAGTGCCCATCAAGTACGTCCATCCGGACTACCATATTGTACAGACAAGTCAACTATGGTGAACTTATTAGCGACTGGGACATCATGTTTTTGACACAGAGATAGACAAATTTCAACTCTAGACTAACAATAACAGAGACACAATAAACACAGCAGGATCCTTTGCCCAATCACATTGAACACTGATAAGCATTGCTATTCTTTCACAGTGCAGTAAAAACAGGCTTCTATTAGTTCTAATGAAAATATTACACATGGAGATGATGATTTTAATGGCTGCAATTGTTTATTTTCTAACTGATAATCAACATTTCAACTTGACTACTTCTACATCCCCACTGTGCATGGCACCTATGTAGTTGTTTTGCATTAGACATTGTTTGAGGGTGTGTATTAAATGTCATGTCACATGAGTGAAATACCAAGCTTACATCATTTTAGCTGTAATTAGGAGTGGTATGGAACTGATTATGGAATACTCATGGTGGACCTTACACCATCCCTAAAAGACCTGTTCAAGCATGTCTGAGTTATGGCTTTGGACATGAAAACTGCACCAACAAAATTGCCAGGCAGCCATATCGGATTGTATCATGACAAAATTGAGTATGCACATGTATGTCATAGAACACTGTGCTAATGCCAACTTTAAATGAGATGTTCAAGCATGTCTGAGTTATGGCTTTGGATCGACATGGAACATTTGCAAACAAAATGGCTGCCAGGCATCCATATTGGATCATATCACGACAACAATGAATATGCACATGTATGTCATAGAACACTATCCTAATACCAACTTTGAATGAGATCTGTTCAAGCATGTCTGAGTTATGGATGGCTTAGGACATAAAAATTCGCAAACAAAATGGCTGCCAGACAGCCATATTGGATCGTATCACAATGAAAATGGATATGCACATGTTTGTCATAGAACGCTGTCCTAATACCAACTTTGAATGAGATCTGTTCAAGCATGTCTGAGTTATGGCTTTGGACATTGAAAATTTGCAAACAAAATGGCTGCTAGGCGGCCATATTGGATTGCATCATGAAACAAATTGATGTGCATATGTATGCCACTGTATGTTGCCCCTGTACCAAGTATGAAAAAAATCGGGCGGGGACTAAAAAGTTGTGTGGTTCCGATTACACTCAATTTTAGAGTAGGGTGGGTAGGTAGATTTTTTTTTGAATTTTTTATAAATGAGGAAAGAAAAATGACACATGTAGGAATTGAACCCATGTCCCCTAAACACTAGTCACAGTGATCTAACCAGCTGAGCTAACGTGTCAACTGGTAGATTCCATGAATTGTTCCAAGATGTCTTTCTTTCCTCGATTATTTTATTTTATTGTACATTTTTTTCTCAGTGTTTAGTTCAGATTTCCCATTGTTTTCCATATGGTCTCTGTGTTGTTTATTTGTTCCTATCAGATGTACAGCCATTAAAGATTGGAAGAATAGTTTTATTTTGTCTTTTTAAGTTGATGTCATTTTCCACATCCACTATTTCTCATGACACTTCACAATTTATGCAGATTTTATTATTCTTTTCTCGAATACGTAAAAAAAAGTTCAGGGTCAGCAGTGTAAAGCTAGGTGGAGTCGGGTAACCGGAACCAATCAATTATTTTTTTAGGCCTCATGGCAATCAGTCCAGCGGTTTTTGATTTTAAGCTGTTTACACACACACATACATACATACATACATACATACATACATACATACATACATACATACATACAAATACAAACACACACATCAACACACATCAACACACACACACACACACACACACACACACACACACACACACACACACACACACACACACACACACACACACACACAGAAACAGAAACACACTTTGCCAACCTATAGCACTATTGAACCTTATCAGTTCAGTTTGCTAAAAATCATTATAAGTTTGTGTGCATCTGTATATGGTGTCATATCTGCCCAAAATCTCGTGCTAGACAAGACTGTAGTACTATGCGAGTCTCATAACAGGACACATTCTCAACTTAGGAATTTCAAAGAGAAAAGGTTGCAATTTTATTGACAATGAAATGGTAATGAGATTGAATGAATTTATAGGGTTATCTTAGTTCAATGAAATAACCACATACAATGTATACGAATATGGCAACATGGAGTAGAAAGGCAAGCGACAGACGAAAATGGAAAGTGCTTGAGGGCTTCACCCACCAACACTGGCTGACCATGGCCTCAAATAACTCACTAACTATCCTGGACATAAATGTGATGATCTTAATCTTAGCGATTAATGTCACAGATGTTAAAGGTCACTTCAGGAATGCAAAATGTTTTTGTTTTGTTGTTGTTGTTGTTGTTGTTCTTTTGGGAATCACTGTCAATAAACAAAATTAATTACTCTTTCTGGCTGTATTGTTGTACATTTACATGTACATGCCCTGCCAATGTTTGCTCTACAGCTCATTAGGCAGCATCTTGTGTTCATGAATAGTAAATCATTATGTTTACTTGGAACCAGTAGTGTTTGGGTGACTGACCGTCCTACTTCTTAGATGACACATGTCACTAAAATGACACAAACATTCCTCCTGCCAAGGTCACTCTGTTTTTCAATGCAGAGCATATACAATATCCTATACTTCAATACACTATTGGGTCAACCTCTTATATATACACTACTGGGTCAACCTCTTATATATACACTACTGGGTCAACCTATTTCTGACATTCTCGCTAATCAGGATGCATTTTACTTGTTTCTTGTAAATACATAATTTTTTTAATCAGAACACAATCATACCACAACTAATGTGCTTCTATTATCATGTGTGTGTGTAGTATGCATAAGAATACAGTGCTAGTGACTGCACAGAGATACACAATGCAATTAACACAATATTAATCACAACAACCAAGGAACAGGTCAAACGCACTTCTCACATTCAAACACTACAAACACAATCTGAAAATAAAATCTGCACTTTAGATTGGAATTTTATTATGTACATATTGTACATTGTACATGTACCTATAAAAAGAAACAATACCATATTGCACAGTAGTTTCTTGTGGCTGGACTGTGCCAAATGTTATGAAACATGTAGCATTCTGTTCCTAATCTCATCATAATGCATGGCATGTAGTGTAGTGTATCATGGCTGACACACTAGGATTGCTGTTTCCAAGGTTATAATTTGAACTGGTCATGGTCAAACAGAATCAACCCAAGGACACAAAATCATCCATTCATGTACCTCATATCAATGGGTTGCTATGACAACACACTTCATGTACACATAAGTCAATGTCATAACTGAAGTGACTCACTATTTCTACTGGGCAACGATGGACAATTAATCAAAGTGTTATTTGTTTAGTGTACTAAGGTCAAAGGTCAATAAGACTTACTAATATATAACTACAATTACAAACAATAATTCATTCTGTCAGTTCATGTCAAGTTTGCTTTAAACTCTACAAAGTTTTTTGTTGCCAATTTGTGAAATCAACATCTCCAGGCTACCACAACTGGTTTCCATGACATTAAGTTCCAACACCAGCTGGTTTCCATGACATCAAGTTCTCAACCAGCTGGTTTCCATGACATTAATTTCCACATTGCCTGGTTTCCATGATACCAAGTTTCAAATCATTGGTTTGGATAAAACCTGACATCCAAATCATCGTCCAAGCAGCCCAGTTTGAACAACACCTGGTTTCCATGGAATCCAGTTTGAACCACACCCAGTTTCCATGGGACCCAGTTTCAACCACACCTGATTTCCATGGAACCACAGTTTCAACCATACCAGTGATTATATAGCAGGGTTCTGCCAAGCTTGAGAGTAGTCCCGGTCACTAATTAATATTCATGCCAATTTGTATAATTAATATTCATGAATAAATTAATGGTACACTCAAAGTACATGGTGTATGATCAAAGTTGCCAATGAAAAAGTTAAAACCAACTTTTCTTTCTCTACAGATTTATAACTCTAATGTCAATTTTTGCACATTGATTTTTTTCAATCACAGTTTTTGATTAGTTTTCTCAGAAAAGCTAAAGTTGTTTCAATCAAACTAAATATCCATAGACGACTGCAGTTTCAAAATTCTAAAAAGTTGGGTATACCCGGTGCCGACAGGCGTCAGCAGATCCCAGTATAGTGTGATGTCTGTGATATGACCAGTATTACTTGTGACATTAATATCATGCCTGAATAGACCTGATATGATAGCTCTATCTATTCTATCACATTAATCCTTCATGTGTTCACTTAACCTTTCTTGAAGTCACTGACCTGTAGTCACACTATTTTAGGTCAATACAACCTACATTGTATGTGTAGATAACTGTAGCCACACCACACTATTTTAGGTCAATACAACCTATGTGTAGATAACTGACCTGTAGCCACACCACACTATTTACAACCTATGTCACTGGAGATAACAAATAAATTTGTGTGACAAGGAATTTAAAGACATGTTTACATCTGATTCACTCTATTTAAACACATATTTTATTTCTACTTTTACAAGTATTAAAAATAGTGTCGATAATATGGATGTATTTAGCCAACTGTACATTGTATATGAAAGGGAGTAAAATTACACTTGTGATCGTGTAAGTCCACTCACTGAGATATACACATACTTGAGCTTGCATTTCCCACTGAGATTGGGCCATCACTTGCCTCAGAACAGACTCGTTTAAATTCAAACTTAAATAAACTGCCGCTCATATTCTGAATTTCAACTTTTAAACATCAAAGGAACTTTCCCATGTGGTCCTAATAAGTCAAACACAGACTTACGATCTTTGGAATCTCAGTAAATATTACACAACTGCATGGCATTTGATGACTTTTATTATCATAATTTATTCACAATATACTTTCAGTCTTATGGCATCTCCAATGGTGATGTCCAATAGTATTGCAAAACGTCATATATGATAAGTAGCTATTGCATATTTATCATTAGTTTCATGGCTACCTGGGAAATGTAGTCACATAAGTTACTCGTTCATGGGATAGGTAATGGTTTTTGATCAAATACAAGGAGATAAGTTACAGCTGGGAGTGGCAATACTGTGATTCAGTTGGTTTTTTGCAGCCAAGATCAGAGAACAAATATGGTGATGTTCGGTCATTTATCGAACAAGGCCATCACCAAAGTACTCAAAACGAACAAAATTTATGTGGACCACCAACTTTTCAATTTTGGTGGTCCAAAATTAAAAAGTGGTGGCTTTTGGATGCAAGACCACCATTCATTTCGAGCCCACCACAGTATCTCTGTTACCAGGGTAACAAAATCTTTACATGTTGTTAAACAAATGATTGAAAATAGGTGAACCATGTGTATATAACATGTGTGTATGTGGGGAGGAGTATTCCTTTATAATGAAATCAAACTCTTTATCATGTGAAACTTAAAAAGAGAGTTTATCCGATTGGAAAAAAGTATGAAATATCATTTCCAGAACTTTACAAGTCTGCATACTGGCAACATTTTCAACCTTGCACTGGGATGCAACAAAAATGGAAAATACTCATGCCCCCACAGAAAGTTGTGTTTATTTTGTTAAGATGTTTGTTAACAAGCCACCACTGGCAAGCTTTCATAAAATCACTTTACATCCATGGAACAATAGTGAATGGCCTTGAGGCATTTGCTGGGCTTTCTCCCAGCCAATCAAAAGATAGACAAACCCCCCCTTTGTTGTTAAATTGCACTGCCATATCAGTGTAAAAAACTGTTTACATTTTGTGGTCATCATTGTTACATGTAGTTATGGGTCACATTGTGCACCCAATATGTGGCCAATGACGTAGTTTCTTACAAACTACATTAATTGTTCTAATTAGTCAATTAACTTGATTTGTCAATTTCGAAGACACATTTCAAGACTCCTTAAGTCTATCATCTTATCATCATATTATCACGCCATAAGTTCAATTTGAAGAAATACGAAAACATTATACTGAAGTATGCAAAACTGAAATAACTACCATAACTTCTACACCTTCATCAATTAGCACTGTCAATACCATGCCCTTCTTACACATTGACCTTTCTCACCTTACAGTTAGCAAAACCAGTGAAAAACAAGTCATATCAAACCATAGACCCTGTAGAGGGTCAAACACAAACACTGGAAAAGTAAAGACATCAAGTGTGGCAAAATTTGATGATCCCAGTGTTTCAAAAGGGTTTGATAGGGGTCAGATCTGGTAATCTCTCCTAAAAGTAAGCTTTTACTCTATTCAAATACAATGAATCAATTTTAAACACTAAAAATCCACACATTACATAGAATAGTGATACAATAAATTGTATGGAATGACTAAAGATTCCTCACTACAGGTGTTGTTGTCTTCTAATCACAACCAAGACATTTCAAACAATGTCATCAGTCACATACTCAACTCATTGACCCAGCTTAGTCCATCCTAGCAATGTGACACCCAAAATACATGTATGCCTAAACTCAACATATCATCACCTGCTAGCATCTCATTCAACTGAATAAAACAAAAAATACAATCATATCACTGACAACAAAGCCAGGATAACAGATTGTTAGTTTAATTCTCCATAAGGTACTTCTATCACTTCTCAGGGAATGAGAAGTGACCGACTAATTAATAATAATACATACTATTTTTTAAAGATATACATTTATATGTACATTTATCTGGACCAGTTACATTATGTTACATCACTACAACACATGTACAACATGCACTCTACATTCATGCTGTATCTGGAATATCCATTCCTCTTAAATTCACACATGAAATCCAAAGATTTTTATTTTATAGCCTCTTTGAGTTTAACTTGTAATGTTATGGTACATTGTACTTGGGGAGGTGGGGTAGGAGGGGTACTCCCGCCTACTGGGAGTACAAATAAAACAAATAAAAACTACATGTACATGTGCCGCCCTTTGGGGTAGGGTTTTTTGCCCTTTGGTCTAAAATGGGAACCCCCCCCCAACGAAAAAATTACATTTGTCATGTGTCACTTTTAAAATGACACAGCCCCTTATCACCTCGATAATAATGATAGTAGTTCAAACAAAAACAAAAACAGTTTCCAAGTTAAACAATACCCCAGTTGTACCATAGTACAAGTACAAGACAGCAGCTTCCATGGCTTGGTATGGAATAAATGTTTCAGATTTGCCAAGCCTTCCCGTATGCGTAATATTACATACCGCTATACGATGTCATGACGATTTTTGTATTGTATGGATGAATACAAATAAAAACTATATGTATGTCCTAAATGATTTGGATGTGAATCATGAATGACAAAGCACGATGCTACGGCCATGTTTTTCACCCAAATGAGCACTGAATGTGACAGGTAATACATAGCCCAAATTTGTCACATGAAAAAAAACATGTTACTTCCAGCAGATTTTCATGAAAAATCTTATTCCATACATAAAAATAAAAATACCGCCAATGGCATTGTAGCACAACAGTAGTTTTTTAAATTGTTTATCCATATGCTAGTCCATGTGAACAATAGGTATTCATTTGCTGAATGACTATCCAGTTGCCTATCCAACCATGTTGTATCTTTGCGATATACGCAATCTGTGTATTCTAGTTTGCTGAATGGATAAAATAGGAATTTAATTGATTATTATTTTGTAGGCCTTTTTGATGTTGAAAAAACATTTCTTCACACTCTAATGTTAAGAGCTAAAAAATATGCTAATGAGATACAAATATGTCAATTTGGCCACCCCTTTATTTTTGAAAATTGTGGAGAACCCTGCCTCAGAACCCTCTCCTAAACATGACCAACACATGGTCTGGTAGACAAGCTGTTCAAAATAAGTTTGCAATGTCATTAAATACCCTGTCACCCTGCTATCAAAAAGATAAACAAATTTTAGAAATGACAAACAGAGCCTGTCAACTTGAAGCCACTGCCTGCCAAACTTGTGCACGTAGGCCATAATGATGGATAGGAACCATAAAACTACAATGTACAACTTTGTGTACTTTTGGTTTGCATGGAGGGAAAAATACGGAGTATTTCAGGGTTTTTCATTCTCATTTGACTGATATAAATAATAGTAGAATTCCAAATGTAAAATAAGAACACTTAAAAATGTACATGTACATGTACTATAGACTATCATAAAGATTTTGACATTTGGTGATCAGGAATGGATCCAGACATTGCTCCAGCTTTTAATGTCTCCACTGTGATATGAAATCAGGTGAATGTTAGTATTAAAATCACATAAATGTACTCTTTATTTATAGTCAATCTTTTGATTCACACAAATAGATTATCTCAATAATTTCTTGAAAACTCTTTGTGAACAAATTTGCAAATAATGAAGATGTAAAAGAACCTAGTGCATTCAATGGTTTTACAATTTGCAATGGAAATTGACAAAGAAAACCAGGTACATTTTGTACATGTATTGTGTCCTATTCAGACACACTATAATTTTAGAGGAGAATGGTGATAAAATGCCTGTAGAGTACAGGTAGCACTTCATTTCAACAATTTAGACCATTTTTTATCAAAAAGAAAAGAGAGTAGTATCAGATACTAGTACATACAATGCAAACAATGACCTAGTTTCGCCTTTTCTGATCTCAAAGACGTACATTACTCATTGAAACCAACAAAATCACCACAACAATGAAACACACACTGAGAACAGTGTCAGAAAACTATCAAATGAACTAATTAACATTGACCCAAGACTACAACAGAAGATTTGATCATTAATTTCAACATATTCTATACATACAATAACTGAAGCTGTCACTTTATTTGATATGGTTGAAACCACTCAAGCAATGTGTCAGGTTTTTACTGAATTTTGGTTTGGTATATCAAGTGCCTATGTTGATAAATTAATACATGCTAAACTTCCTAAAAATGGTAGAAATTTTTTGAGTTGGTTATTCATTTAAGATAATTCATATCAATGAACTTTCACCATATCTCGGGGGGGGGGGGGGGGGGGGGGGGGGGGTTCAATGACTGACTGCCTCTAATGTTGGTGATGGAATGTGGTAATTACTGCTAGTACAGTGTACATGTGTATCTTCATTTCAATCACAAATACAATGTCAAATCACACTGCCCATAACAAGATATTGTTATTAAAGTTTTACTATTGCAACTGTAAAGTTTTTTTAAAAGTTTGTCCAGTTACAGTCATTCTCCCAAACCAGTGCGTTATTTCAGCTTGGTTATAAATATTCATGAGTAATGACGTCATAATGATCCATATCTTCTGTTGTCAAGCATGTTCACTATAAGCTTGCATTTACACTGATTTGCAACTATTTATACTTATACTCTGACTTCTACTTGGGCTTGTCACTGTCAACTAAATGTCAAAGTAACTAAATATGCCTGTTTATAGGACCATTCCCTTGAAGCAACAGTATTTTCTGACTGTGTACACATGTATTCACTATCCAACAGGCAGACATACATGAACAATCCTTCCTACATGCACTGAGTGAATGTGTACGTGAATGGGGGTGATTCGAAAGACCAGTCTAAAAGTTACTAGTCTCATTCAAAACCACTGGGATAACCAACATTTGAAGGAGGTAAAGAGCATAAGGCAAGAATGAGAAAAGATCATTGGAAATTGGAAATTTAATGCCGATATACAGGCAATACACCGAGTAGTAGTACGGGGTGCCATGAACAGAGTTCCAGAGGCCTGCACCTGGAGATCATTGTGCTAAAACATCGTACTTATCAGCATTCAATCCAGGTTCAGTCCCTTGTAAAATTAAGAAGAAAAGTATCATAAACAACACTGCAACAACCCTGGGTTGCGAATGATAATGAATTATGTTTATTTAAAGACAGAACTGCCCTACATGTATATAAAGACCTAAAGAGGATTATGGCTAATCTATGCAAATGTGGGAAATTCAAACTGCTGTACAAAGCACTAGCTTCTGGGTCTTGTTTTCAGGACTTTTTCTGTGCTCCGAGAAACACACAGGTCATGTATCATGTACAAATTGTTTGTGAATGTCGTAGGATGGTAACTTGATACACAAATTAGTTGAAAATCAGTCTGTTTGTTTCATAGAATGAAAAAAACTTTCCAAATGAGACAAATTCCCCTGCAAACAGCTGCTTAGATTGTGTGTCATTCAGGATTATTCAAATATGTGGCATTTGCATGTGAAAAACCCAGATATAGGGAATGTTTATATTTTGGTGATTACTTGCCAGTGAGTCATCACAAGTTCTCCACCTCCAAACATACAGTCAGTCATATGCAAAATAGGGTCCCAGGCACCGCCAGTTGCATGTTTAAGTGAACTCGCATGAATCAGCCAATCTTGGCTTGAAGTTGTTATACATGTGCCTATACCCTACTTGTAAGATGTATGGCCATTGTGTAATTTACTGCAAACTCATGATCATATCTGATGGTACACAGCATCAGTGAAATCCATGCTCTCACAAACCCTATTTGATACTTCCAGGCAAGATTTATAGGTCATTATTTTCTGTTCATATCATTCCAAGGTTGTCCGTAGAATGACAAAATTAAATTTCAGCAACAAGAACTCAGCTTGTCCAAGTCAGCTTTATATAATGTGGTGTACTCTAGGCATTGTATATCACATGGTATGCATGAGGCAATCTGATTGGTTGTAGTGTTGATGTACAAAACGACAACAGAAATAGCCAATATATACGTGAATGGAACCACAGCCTCTTTGTCTTGGATGGTACTGTAAAAGAGGCTGTGGTTTACAATGGTTACAGCTAGTGTAAGCCTGACAACAGTAGAGAGTTCTTTAAGGTATCTATCAGGATATCAGAGGGAAATTCATGATTTCTAAGTTAAAATAACACATGTTTTAGTTAAATAAAAGATGATATTATCATATTGTAAGATTCAAAATTCTACATTTAGCTAGTTGAGAGAATGTTGTATCTATTGCATGAGTGTCCATGACTTGATTATTATTATACAGCTAGAATCATGTGACAATAACACAGATTCCCAATGTACAGCTAGAATCATGTGACAATAACACAGATTCTCAATGTACAGCTAGAATCATGTGACAATAACACAGATTCTCAATGTACAGCTAGAATCATGTGACAATAACACAGATTCTCAATGTACAGCTAGAATCATGTGATAATAACACAGATTCCCAATGTACAGCTAGAATCATGTGACAATAACACAGATTCCCAATGTACAGCTAGAATCATGTGACAATAACACAGATTCCCAATGTACAGCTAGAATCATGTGATAATAACACAGATTCTCAATGTACAGCTAGAATCATGTGACAATAACACAGATTCTCAATGTACAGCTAGAATCATGAGACAATAACACAGATTCTCAATGTACAGCTAGAATCATGTGACAATAACACAGATTCTCAATGTACAGCTAGAATCATGTGACAATAACACAGATTCCCAATGTACAGCTAGAATCATGTGACAATAACACAGATTCTCAATGTACAGCTAGAATCATGTGACAATAACACAGATTCCCAATGTACAGCTAGAATCATGTGACAATAACACAGATTCTCAATGTACAGCTAGAATCATGTGACAATAACACAGATTCCCAATGTACAGCTAGAATCATGTGACAATAACACAGATTCCCAATGTACAGCTAGAATCATGTGACAATAACACAGATTCTCAATGTACAGCTAGAATCATGTGACAATAACACAGATTCTCAATGTACAGCTAAAATCATGACAATAACACAGATTCCCAATGTACAGCTAGAATCATGTGACAATAACACAGATTCCCAATGTACAGCTAGAATCATGTGACAATAACACAGATTCTCAATCAAAAACTGAAAATAATACATGTAGGTCTTGAGTAACAAATTAATATCTGCTTTTGTTTTTGTACTATTTTTTCTATCAACTCTATCATTTCTTTACAAATTGACATTATATTACATCAGTCTTACAACACCTGTCCACACTGGTGCTTAGACAATTTTATCACAAACAGCACAGTGTATATTTTTTTAGTGTAAACAGTTGTATCTTCACTTTGCTAGAAGTCTAAGCCACCTTGTTTTAACAAATACAATATACTTGGAAATCTACACATTTTCACTACTAGTTTTGCAGTGTTCAGCTAGTTCTCAAAGAATTACCAAACTAGTACGTTGTTTCATGTATAAGAAGGTATTCTAGCCACTACTTATTTTTGCATTTTTGTTTTCTACCAAAATAAGCGAAAACAAGTCTTTAGCAAAAATGTTGAGGTTTACAATGTGATTAAGTACTGATACAAATAACAACTCAATATTCATGAAATCAAAAGACTGTATTTTAAATTGATAACAACATTCTCCTGTGCTGTGTGGACTACAATCCTTGCAAGTGATATTTGCAAACATTTCATATTCATTTACAATGTTTTGTCACACTTATTTTTCACAATGCTGGGATCAAATTTTGTAGACATTATTTAAATGTATTTATATTATAATTACTAATGAAATACAAGAAGTTCTATGTCATTTCAAAATAGAAGAACCTTTATCACTGAACAATACATTTCATAATTCATATTACTTCTTGAGATGACTAGCTCCATACTGCTTTATTACACCACAGGTACATAGAATATTGTAAAATCCTACTTTTAATCACCTCAATGGTGTACTTACCCTAACCATGTGTACTAATGTTATTCCTGTCAGTTGTCACTAGCTACACTATCATAGTTAAACTGAATAGTTTACAACTACATGTAAGCCAATTCAAATCAAAACTAAGCTGAGGACCACACACACTGACCAATAACATGGACTCTGGAGATATTATCAAATTTACAATAGATAAATTTGTGTACTGTAACCAGTAAATGACATGACATACACTACATTCATGCATGTGTGTGTGTGTCCTGTAACTTGTCAATTATATGTCCCCCTGTCCTGTAACTTGTCAATTATACGATGTCCCTCTGTCCTGTAACTTGTCAATTATACGATGTCCCTCTGTCCTGTAACTTGTCAATTATACGATGTCCCTCTGTCCTGTAACTTGTCAATTATATGATGTCCCTCTATCCTGTAACTTGTCAATTATATGTCCCTCTGTCCTGTAACTTGTCAATTATATTACGTCCCTCTGTCCTGTAACTTGTCAATTATATGTCCCTCTGTCCTGTAACTTGTCAATTATATTACGTCCCTCTGTCCTGTAACTTGTCAATTATATGACATGTACATGTACATTACATACCAAATTGATGGCACACTAAATCTTAAGATGGTCTTTGTTTTGTTGGAAGCCATTTCTTAGAAAATATAGTTGCTTTTTATTCAGTTAAATATAATGTATGAATTGAGAGAGAAGAGTTGTTTATAAATAACAAATCAAATGTAACAATGATACACTTTCAACTTTTGACCCTTTAACAAATTATACAACAAATTATACAATTATTATGACACTCATTTTCAGGTTTGCACTCAACATTTCTGAAAACATATCTGCACAAAAAATTCAATGAAAATATAGTTTTGATAATCTAAACAGCTAGTACATTTAGTTTTCAGTTTTAGATCTTTCATATGTTAATTGCATTACCTGAAGAAACCAAATGATGTCCATCAGAAATGTGAAATCTCACTGTTGTACTTTGATCTTCGTTGGAGATACACAAGGACCAATATTGTTTACATGTAAATATACACTTCAAAACAACATTGGTGAGAATGCACCATTCTCTGAGCCACTGAGCTCATCAATAAACAACATACCTCCCCACTGTAAGTCTATTACAGGCTGCTACGACCCCCAGATCATTTAAAAACTAATTGTGACGAATACTAGAGTAATGACAATAATGATAAACCGTATAACTACGCTCAAATCGTACCTACATTTACAAACACAACTTTCTTGCTCCCGACATTTCGATTTGAAACCAAATTTTAATTCGTTAGTAAATAGACTAGGCGTTTTATAAGTTAACTGACAATGGCATGGCTAGTTGCGTGGTCCTTGAAATAGACTTGCAAGTACACCGTATGCACTATCGTTCGCCCTTCATAAGTCAGCGATTTCATACAATATTAATACATTCTGCAGGCTTCTGACATATCTGAAGCTCGTTGTCAACGAACAAATGTGTTGCAGTGCACACCGTCACCGCCATGCACGTTTAGCCGTGGCTTTGGGAAGACGCCATTACATTCAATCATAACAGCTCGTTGTTGTCATTGTTGACAAAGCGGCAATGCTAAGCGTTTTCGCCCGCTACACAGGGTTTCGACCCGACTCAACAGAAATTTCAAGCATAAAAACTCACCTTTAAAGAGTACCCACAGCAGCAAAAATATCGTAGATATCCACGTCGTCTTCATTTTTGGTCACCTGATAACAAGGGCCTGAATCAAGTCGATAAAAACGGCTCAATTTGGCCGAGGTATGGCCTTGAACTTCAATTTCTGCTGCGAAAACAAGAAGAAGGTGGCCATGTCATGTACATATCATTACGTTACGTGCCACCCGGGCGATCTCCAAACTCGTCTATTTTGTTGACGTGCGTGTCGAAGTTTCGCTTCAAAATTGCTGAAGCACACAACTACAGTAAGGAAGAACGCAAGGAAATACACAATGACACTTATCAAATGTAAATACAAGCGATTGTACGGTAAAACGTGGCCCTACCTCGTACGCTCCACGGCGTTGTTGTTGGAGGGAGTCATTTGGTAACTGTTACTGAAGTCCATGCGCGTACGTACGTACCACGTATGTCAACAAGCACTGCATTCGAATCCAATCGGTCTGACTAAAACGATTCCTATTCCCTCCCACTCAAGGCAAGTCTTTGATTGTCCAAGTGTGGTTTTGAAGAGGTAGAAAATCCAACCAAATGAGGTCTGGTGGGGCTATCACGTCGCCATTGAACACATATGCTGTATGTTTATTGTCCTTGCTTTACCGCCAGCGCTGATTGATTGATTTTGACCTTATTTGGATATTCATGACGTCATTGACCATATTTGGACTACGGTAAACAACTTATTTTCCATTCTGTAAATAAGGAGGCAACAGGTGTAGGCCACGGTAAGAAAACGCTGAGTGAACTTGGAGATAATACACACATAATATCTTAGATGTAAATAATAATTTAGAAAACAACACATACGGTATGTGAATTGTGTCTCGCGTCGACAATGACAACTCTAAGAACGAAATAAATCAAATTCCATAGCCCTTCTCGAAAGTTTCACTTTTTTGCACACTAAATTGCGTAAAACCTCAGCTCCTCTGCTAACATTTCAACAATTTAAACTACAAAAAAGTCACGCCAGGTAATTTTAAGGACTGTAAATGAATGTTGTTATTTTTTGTCAATCATGGTATTATTTGTGTAGTCACACACATTGACCCAGTCCTGCTTGCATACGGAGTAAGTCGTCGGAGTGCACAGTAGGTATCTGCAAGTAGGACTAACATGGACCATGGAGATGCAGTGCTGTGGAGGCTACGGCCCGGGCCGACCCGAAGGGACAAGATGATACAATTCGTTCATTCGTTCGTTCACTTATCTTCGCATTCATTCCTTACACATCTATTTCATTCCTTCCTTCCTTCATTCATTCATTAACTCATTAATATGATTCATTCATTCTTTCATTTGTTTGTTATTCGTTCGTTCTTTCGTTCGTTCGTTCTCATTTACAGCATATTCAACGCTAAACTCCATCAACTTGCAGGAATGCTGACTATAATTTATTTAAATCCACCATTGCACGGCTCGGACCAAATGTTTAGAACCTGCTATAAAGTGATAATACGCAGTGTATCTACAAATTATAGGCCTATTTTTTTTGTTCAGAATATAACCAAAACGGAGCTCAAATACATGACCCGGGCAAGGGTATCAGGTTTTTATACCCCCCCCCCCCCCCACACACACACACACTGCCTATATGATTTTTACCTATACTAGCTAAATTGACTGACAGACACGTGAATAATATATTACATTTAACATTATCATTTTAAAATGAACTTTGAATAACGAACCAAACCACAGCGGACACGAACAACAAGTATAGTCCATAGATTAAAATGTTATATGCAATAACAAATGTGAATGTGCTTACTGATAGATAACACACTGAGAAAGCCTCATGTGTAGGTGAATCACCACCTCAAGAAGAATTTAATTTCAAATATTTGTAATAATGAAAAGTTGACATTATTTATCTGATTGCAATATGTTGTTCATTTCTGTATGTTCGAAAGTGTAATATACGTGTGTCTTTCTTAGTTGTTGAATAGTTCGCTTGTTGTAAACAAAGCAATTATTCATAACAACTTGAAATAAACACGTACGTTTATACGTTTCTACACAAATCCCCGAGTTCTTGTGGTGGTATATGCTTCATTATTTGCTGTTATTAAATAATATACCTGTTTCTTCGTTAGTGTATGTAGACCTTATGGTTTTTTTATCGCTGTAAATTGCAAGACGGCTCACGATTAGTTCGATGTTTATTCGGAGAAACGATTGGGTTGTTGTGAAGGACCCATTAATTGTCCCAGGGTAGTCGGTGGCCGAGTGGTTAAACCACTTGCCCCTTACCACTGCAGTCAGGGTTCGAACCCATTCAGGGTTTGATTAAATTTACCACGCTGTGAGTAAGAAGAGTGTCGTTCAGTTTGACTTTACCGAATAACGCATGTTTTCCCCGGGTGCTCTGGTTTCCTCAGTGGACTTCTTGGGAGATAAGTATTTATATACTTAAAGAACTATCCAGTATAACTAAAAGATTATTATTACTATTACAGTAATACTGTCATATGATTGGTTGACCAGAGTACTCTTTATAAATATTAAAACCATGTATGTTTATGTGATATGCCAAAGCATGCAATGGTTGTTTGCAAACTACAATTTCTATGTTCACTTCGTCTTATGTAACAGTTTGAACGAATGTACATATTTGTACATGTATTTAGCACATTATTGTCCAAGAAGCAATTAAGTAAATCGAGATTAATAACAATGACAAACAATAATGTAATATATGTTTTATGCTGACAGGGAAGCTTTTCACGAGTGTAAATTAAACGTATAACATATGATTCAAAACAAAGACTATGACAAAGGCTATGACAAACTCTACAGTTATATGTACATACATACATACAAATGAAAATTGGATGGTCTCAATAATATTAACCCAACTCAACAGGTTCCAAAAGTTCTGTAATGCTCTGCTACTAATATTGTATTGGGCACTGTTCTCTCCAGTGGGACACTTATATGAATATAATATATATCTGAAACATCACATAATTATGGTGTTGTATCTATCGGATTCGTAAACTTGGGTAAATGATCAGAGCAGAGATTTAGGATTTCTCTTTTTGTTTGGGAGATTATTGACAATAGCTGAAAAGAACAAACATGATAATAGGCGAACTCGCAAGCATTTGTTTTAGACTCGGATTTTGCCATGTGGTGTTGCAACTTGGACTTATGACAAAGGCTATGACATCTGTTATGTTATACCAGATTTAAACTGAATGCCTCCCGTAAGGGCCAAACCATAGATTTTTGGGCTTACACACATTGTTGGAATACAAAATTCCAAACTATAGCTATTATACATGATGTACCACTTAATTGGACAATTAATTATATGAAACTAAATGAAATTTGAAGCTTGCACAGTTAACATATTGCCTAATTATTTAAAAAGAACATTTATTATGCAATTAACCATATAGATTATAAGTTACAACATCAAGCTTTAAATGACACATGCACTTCTTTTACCATCGACCATTAATATATATACAAAATTATCTGAAATTTTAAGTTTGCATTCTTAAGAAATAGCCTAATTACCGAAAATCACTAATTATGCAAATTGGTCATAACATTAAAAACTATATCAACAGACTTTAGAGGATGTGCGCTTTGTCATGGTTGATGTGTATGTGCCAAATTATATGGAAGTTGAAACGTGCATTCCAAAGATATTACTGAAGATCATTAATTATTCAAATTACTTATTAAAAGTAAAGGCTATGTCAACAAACGTTTGCGTTGTGCGTATTGTTATGGTTGGTATATGTACCAAATTCTATGAAATATGACGTATTTTTAAGATATAGCCTAATTACCGAAATTCATTAATTATGCAAATTATTCATAAAAGCTTTCAGCTAAATCAACAAACCTTACAGAACATATGCGCCTTGTTATAGTTAACATATGCACCAAATTATATTGAATTTGAAGTACATGTATGCTCTCCAAAGATATAGCCTAATTACTCAAAACCATTAATTATGCAAATAACTAATTAATGTTCATTGGATGTTTACCAAAATCTCATTGTAATTGAGCCATCCGTTTTAAAGACCAGATTTAAACTGAATGCCTCCCGTAAGGGAATCACTAATTATGCAAATAACTCATTAAACTAAAAAAAAATATGGTAACAGGCTTTTTTTGGACAAGCGTGCTTTCTTAGGTTAATGTATGTGCCAAATTATACGGAATTTGAAGAGTGCATGATACTGCTTAATTACTGAATATCGTTCATTATTCAAAATACTTATTAAAGGTAAAAGTTGTAGCAACAAACTTCATAGAACAAGTGCGTATTATTATGGTTGATATATGTACCATATTATACAAAATTTGAAGCTTGCATTTTAAAGATACAACCTAGTTACCTAAAATAATTAATTATGAAAATATTTCATTAAAACTGTAAGCTATACCAACAAATTGTATAGGACATATCCGCCTTGCTACTGTTAACGTATGTACTAAATTATATTGAAATTCAAGTATGCATTCTTATGATATATACTAATTACCGAAAATCATCAATAATGCAAATTAGTTATTAACACTGTAAGTACAACAACAACTTTATAGGGCGCTTAAAGTTTGTTATGTTTAATGTATGAAGTAGATTATATTGAAATTGAAGTATGCAGTCTTAAGATATAACCTAATTATCGAAAATAATTGATTATGCAAATTATTCACTAAATCTTTAAGCGAAATCAACAACTTTTATAGGAGATATGCACTCTGTTATGTTTAACGTATGTAGTAAATTATATTGAAATTGAAGTATGTATTCTTAAGATATAACCTAATTAACGAAAATCATTAATTATGCAAATTATGTATTAACACTGTAAGGTACATCAACAAACTTGATAGGACATCTGCGTTTTCTTATGCTTAACGTATGTACTAAATTATATTGAATTTGAAGAATGCGTTCTTAAGATATAGCCTAATTACCAAAACTAATTAATCATGCAAATTATTCATTAACGCTGTAAGGTACATCAACAAATTTTATAGGACAAATGTATGTTATTATGTTTAACGAATATACTAAATTGAAGTATGCAGTCTTAAGATATTGCTTAATTAGTTGATTTCATTGATATGCAAATTTCCCTAATTAACATGAACAGATCTCGCTCCAAAGCTAATCAGGTCTAGCCATTACCCCAAATATTATATGTACTAAATTTCATTATAATTGAGCCAGCCGTTTTTAAGAAAATGGTGACACAGACAGACAGACAGACAGACAGACAGACAGACAGACAGACAGACAGACAGACAGACAGACACACACACACACACAGAGACAGACAGACACACACACACACACAGATGGACACATGACAGACACAGACAGACAGACAGACAGACAGACAGACAGACAGACAGACAGACAGACAGACAGACAGACACCTTTTAATACCTACCGTACCCTTACGGGAGGTAAAAATTAGCCTCAGGTTGTAGTTCACACGTGAACGGAGAGTGGGTGACACGTGCCCCCTCCCTACATACACGTTACTGTATATGTCATACACACTGATAAGTCACTGGTGGTTTTGTGCGCTCTCTCAGTCCCAGCTATTGAACGTAAAGTATCCCTATTAGTTAGGAGATATTGAAGATCGAAGGAAGAAACACGCTCGGCTGTGTATAAATGTGGAAATATTCTGAATATTTTGCTGGTACGTACTGTTCAAATGACACATACTGTATGTACTCCCCAATACTCTCTCCCCATAATTCATCATCACCTTCCCTTATGAGATATTTCCATCCGCCATGATTATATTAATCTAACGTCATAAAAACACACCACCAAATCACTTTAGTATTACAGTTTTATCACATTTACAACAATCAAAAGATGCCAGCATTGTTGAGGCCTTTCCCTTCTTCTCTTACCACTTATATTAGCTGATATAAGTTTTGCCCACTAAATATTGGCGTTTTTCTGCTGACCAATGAAAAAAAAAACCTCCCACTGAAAAAACCGTGTACGAACATTTTTTTTTGCAAGAACAACTTATTTGGCTTCACCTAAATTAACAACGTAACGATAAAAGCTTTCTATCTGATGCAGTGAACTTGGTGCAATTTGCGGTCACTCACGGAACAAAATGAACAAACGACAATAAACATATAATAGGAAACAGATGTAAATAAATAAATCGTGCCAAATTCACAACATCAGATTTCAACTAGAATAGTTTATCACGCGTCGTCGATGCCCAAACCACGTTTTTCGTCTCCAATAACATGTAGTAAAATTCATAAACTAATAATTATGTGTAGTAGAATAAGTTATCTCTGTTATTACTCTATTGTTTGCATATCAATGCGCATTTCACACCTCTATAATTATATGATTTATTATAGCATTACTGTATTACACAAGTAATTTATTCATAGCACGTAGCATACAATTACCGTATTGTGCGTGATAAAAGGAGCCGGAAATAGCTAAAGTAATAGGGCCCGGTATATGATCGTTCACATCTGCATAATGCATGTATACGTACAACAGATATAAACAATATTTGGCGCCAGCAATTTATGTGTAAATAAATAAGGTGTAAATAACTACGATTACCATGGTGTTTGGAAAGTAACTTATTCCAGAAAATGACCACTATAATTCAGGCAAACTAAAAAAAATAAGAATAATGTTTGTTTCCGATAACACGACTTCAGAAAATAGGGTAGGTAGGTTGGAATTTTCTTTTCCTTTAGTTATTAACATACAGACTGGGAATACGATTTAATTAAGATTTAATTGACCAAAGATACTTTGGCAATACAATTTACACTGAAATAGAAGTAAATTATCACCATTTTACCTATTTGAATGTAAAAAAAAATGTTGAAATTTACATAGTAATTAACGAAATATTGAGAAAGCACAGGTCAAAATGAAAGAGAGACAATTATATTAGTTGATGAGGTTGTACACTAGTATTTACATAATCCAGCTATCATGCAAGGCCGCATCAAAACAATTCGTAAGAACTTTTACGGACCCTATAAAACAGCAGAATTCAATTCACCTGTGAACTATCGTCTGAAATAAATAAAATTTATCCCAAGGTACTTCATCATAATAGTTTATAGCCATGGTAAACTTAGAACGGCATATTTAATTGGCAGTACGCCATATATTCAATTCAATTCAATTCAGTTCAATTCAATAACTTTATTATCCGTATATGAATGCGGAAATTTGTCTTTCGGCTCAAAACACAATTTACAAACAATTCACACAAGTACAATATATACATGTACATATACATACAGTGAGTTTAAAATGACTTTACAGTGAGTTTAAAATAGACACAGCTGTTGGAACGAACGATTTTTTAAAAAGGTTTTTCCTCGCAAGAGGCATTCTGTAACGGCGACCAGATGGGAGCCTAGTGAAAGAATTATGTAAGGGATGCATATAATCATTGACTATTTTCTGGGCTTTCCTGTTAACAGCCGTATGATAATGACATGCCAGTGTTGTTTGACGACAGCCAATGATCTTCTCTGCTGTGTTTATAATACGACAAAGTTTACTCTTGTTTTTAACCGTGAGATTACCATACCAAAAGATTATATTGAAAGTCAAAACACTTTCAATAATAGATCAATACACCAATTGCAGTACGTTCTGACTGACATCGAATGACTTTAATTTCCTAAGGAGATATAGTCTCTGTTGAGCCTTTTTCGCAATATAGTCTGTCACGGTTTTCGGCGAAGGAGAGCTTGCCATCGAGAATTGACCCAAGGTATTTGAAACTCGTAACAACATCAACAGAGTCTCCATTCATTGATACAGGTGTAAATTGGTCAGTTACTTTATGTGCTACAACTAATTCTTTTGTTTTTGAAACATTCATTTCTAAAAAGCTGTCTTTACACCAATTCTTTAAAATGTCACAAAAACATTCAGCTAAAGAGTCTTCATCAAGTAACAGACCAACAAGTGCCATGTCATCGGCAAATTTAAACAGACAACTTATTGCAGAATTACATCGCATGTGATCAGTATAAATTGAAAATAATGTTGGTGACAACACGCAACCTTGGGGAGCACCAGCATTCAGTACAGTTTCATCAGAAATATAACCATTGAAACAAACCCTCTGAGGTCTGTCTTTAAGAAAGTCATGGATCCAGAGAACTAAATTAGAATTAACATTTAACTCAATCAACTGTTTTAATAGAATGTATGGCTGTATAGGAATGCGCTGGATCGGAGAAGTCTATCTATGAACAGAATCCGTACGTACGCATTCTTACGTTCTAGATGTTGTACAATTAAGTTAAAAAGTGTGATAGATGCATCCTCAACCCCCCTGTGTGCTTTGTATGCAAACTGGAAGGGACCTAACTTGTCAACTACATCACTGAGCAAAAACTTCCTAACTATACCTTCCATGCACTTGCACAAAATTGACGTCAATGCAATTGGCCGGTAGTCGTTAGGCTGTTTAGGGTTGGGCTTCTTTGGAACTGGAATGATTGTGGATGTCTTCCCATGGGCGCGGAACAACATGGCAATTTAGGAGTATTTGAAAAATGTAGGTGAATACAGGACTGAGTTGTCTAGCAAAGGATTTCAGAACCCTAGTTGTGATTCTATCAGGGCCAGCCGCTTTGTTCCCAGTTAACCTTAAAAAAACTCGATTCAATATCACCTTCAGAAATATGAATGGGATCAGGTTGGATATTCTGACATAATTCTAAACATTTCTTGCTAAAGTCAATTGTATCAAAACGAGCGTAAAAGTTATTCAGTTCGTTTGAAAGGACAGATATAATCTGTGTTGAATGGAGTTTGCTGTTTACTTTGTTGTTTCCCCATCATAGTTTTCAATCCATCCCAAGCAGCTTTAGCATTACCAGTTTTTAACTTGTCTTCAACCTTTGATTTGTATTTGTGTTTTGCAATTCTGGCTTGTCTTCTAAACTCTTTCTCCTTTTCTCTATACTCCTCCTTATTGTTATGCAAAAATGCTACTCGTTTTTCGTTCAAAGTCATCTTCAACTCCTTTGTGATCCAGGGTTTATTATTCGGGAATGTACACACTGATTTATTCTTAACAACAATGCCTTCACAGAACTCAATATAGCAGGATATGGTATTCAACTAGTTCTTGTGGATTGGAACACTTTTCCTTAAACATATCCCAGTCAGTTATTTCGAAACATTTTTTTAGTTCTTCGATATATTCCGGCGACCAAATCTGAATAGTTTTAATTTGTTGTTTTTCAGTTTTTAACTTTTGCCTGTATTTCGGAAGAAGGTGCACTACCGTAACATTGTGATCTGAGCGCCCTAGAGGTGGTCTCCCAATCGATCTATTTTCGTCATTGACTATAATACAACACTTCAACATGTTTTCATGTGCAAAACAAACAAACAAACAAACAAACAAACAAACAAACAGACAAACAAACAAACAAACAAACAAACAAACAAACTAACTAACTAACTAACTAACTAACTAACTAACTAACTAACTAACTAACTAACTAACTAACTAACTAACTAACTAACTAACTAACTAACTAACTAACTAACTAACTAACTAACTAACTAACTAACTAACTAACCATTAATCATCGGAAAACTAGTTAAATTATTTTAAGAAGCTAAAAAGGAGAAATATCTCTTGACGGTTCTCTGAAGGTAAAATAGCAGCTACTTATTTTGTGGATGTTATATGCATCAACTGTCAACAGATGATAAACTGTAAAGTTAGAAAGATATATAGTTGGCACGTTATGTAAACTTAGGCATTCTGTATCATAATGTGTTCTTTTGTTACTTTATTATACTTTAAATTCATACAATATTTACTTATAAACAAAGTTTGATGACAAGTTATTCACAGTATACATGTGAGTGTGAAATACATTCATACTTCAAATAAAATGGCAATGTGAACTGTAACTTTCAGTTATCTCATAGGTCATTCCATCTGTTTGTTCAGTCATGCAGTTATAAATTTTAGGTATTTAAAAAAAATCGACCTTCAAATCTACACTTTTATATCTAACTCATTTATTCATAACAATCGACAACGATATCTGACAAATTTATATCGCCCCTCACAAGTTAATTATAACAGAAGACATGGATTGTACTCCAGACAGATTGTAAATTGCTTTCCGCTTCATCTGTTGCCGATAACCTGACCGACCCTCGTTTATCATGCCAACCCATTGCATTCTAACCCTAGTTTATCACGTCAACCCATTGCTTTCTAACCCTAGTTTATCACGCCAACCCATTGCATTCTAACCCTAGTTTATCATGCCAACCCATTGCATTCTAACCCTAGTTTATCATGCCAACCCATTGCATTCTAACCCTAGTTTATCACGTCAACCCATTGCATTCTAACCCTAGTTTATCATGCCAACCCATTGCATTCTAACCCTAGTTTATCATGCCAACCCATTGCATTCTAACCCTAGTTTATCATGCCGACCCATTGCTTTCTAACCCTAGTTTATCATGCCGACCCATTGCATTCTAACCCTAGTTTATCATGCCGACCCATTGCATTCTAACCCGAGTTTATCATGCCAACCCATTGCATTCTAACCCTAGTTTATCATGCCGACCCATTGCATTCTAACCCTAGTTTATCATGCCGACCCATTGCATTCTAACCCTAGTTTATCATGCCGACCCATTGCATTCTAACCCTAGTTTATCATGCCGACCCATTGCATTCTAACCCTAGTTTATCATGCCGACCCATTGCATTCTAACCCTAGTTTATCATGCCGACCCATTGCATTCTAACCCTAGTTTATCATGCCGACCCATTGCATTCTAACCCTAGTTTATCATGCCGACCCATTGCATTCTAACCCTAGTTTATCATGCCAATCCATTGCATTCTAACCCTAGTTTATCATGCCGACCCATTGCATTCTAACCCTAGTTTATCATGCCATCCCATTGCATTCTAACCCTAATTTATCATGCCAACCCATTGCATTCTAACCCTAGTTTATCATGCCAACCCATTGCATTCTAACCCTAGTTTATCATGCCAACCCATTGCATTCTAACAGGTTGTGTTTTAATGGCGAGTTAAGTTTATATTATACGTAGAATTATTGTCATCATAACTAAGCTTCTAAATAAGTCATATCCAGGTGCAGCCAACAGGTAGGTTTGTGGTTTTCATTAACTATATGTTGTTTCAGACCAAAAATGATGATTTTAATAGAATCGCCCCCCCCCCAATAATTGTGCGGAGTTTGTTTAGCTGTTCTTATGTGCAGTGGTGAAGGATATCTGCTCTTCATCCCTCCCACTGGGTTGCAACTTACCTGCCAGCCCACAGTCCACCCAATACTGTGAATGATTTAAAGCACTCACGACCAGGAAAACGTTTGTGCTATCCACTATACCAACAATTCGTTTCCATAGTATCAAAATCAGGACTTACCCGCCGCAATTCTTCCTTGTTTGCTCCCCGAAAAATTGCCCACCCACTGAAAAATTGCCCACCCACTGAAAAATTGGGTAAGAACAGATTTTTACAAGAACAGTTTCGTTGACCGTACCAAAATCAAGATAGGACTGAAATACCTGAAAACTCTCCGTAAATCCGTCGGGATCCGGGAACAGACTGATAAAACTCTGGACCTGGTATGCTTTAGGGCGAAAGCTAAAGGCGCCATAGCTTGAAACAACTTATCGAATGCCCCCCCCCAACTGTTCCAGGTTCTATCCCAGTTGTTTTGACTTTTGTGACACGTGTGAGATGTTACATTATAAATAATCAATATCTTATAATCTGTATATCCCCAGAAACACCCCTGTGAAATTTCAGCCAAATCAACCAAGTTCTTTTGGAAATATAGACTTTTTGACCAAATATCACATTTTCACCCTAATTTGCATATTACTGATGGGATCATCGTGTCATGAACATTTCTGAAACTAAACATCCCCAAGAATCCCCAAAAAATTCCCACTAAATTTCAGGCTGCCAATTAGTTTTGGAGTTTAAGTTTTTTAACCAAAAATCACATTGTTTGACCCAAATCACACACTAGTGATGCGATCATTTTGATTTGAACAATTTCCCAACTAGACACCCAAGGTAATATACCCACCAAATCTCATGGCAATCACGCCAGTGGTTTTTGACTTTAAGTTGTTTACACACACACACACACACACACACACACACACACACACACACACACACACACACACACACACACACACACACGCACGCACGCAGCACGCACGCACACGCACACAGACACAGACACAGACACAGGCACTTCGTGATGTCTATAGCACTACTGAACCTTATCAGTGCAGTTGTGCTAAAAATGACATTTCTTGACCCAAATCACATACATGTGATGCAATCATTTTGCGTTGAACAATACCAAGGCGGCTTTTGAGTTTAAGTAATCCACACACACACACACACACACACACACACACACACACACACACACACACCATATCAGTTCAGTTGTGCTAAAAATCACATTTTACCCAAATCACACATCGGTACAATTTGAACAATTTCCCAACTCGACAGCAAAGGTAATATAACCACTAAATATCATGGCAATCCGTCCAGCAGTTTTTGACTTTAAGCTATTTACACACACACACACACACACACACACACATACATACATACATACATACAGACACTTTGCTATACCTATAGCACTACTACTGAACCTAAGAAGTTCAGTTGTGCTAAAAACCATTAATTATGCAAATAATTAATCAACGTTCATTGGATCTTTACAACATTTGACTACATCAACAACTATACTATATTTAGACTAGGTTTTACAACATGCTGACTGCATCAATGACTACACTATATTTAGACTAGGTTTGACAACATGCTGACTGCATCAATGACTAGACTGCTAGTATATTTAGACTAGGTTTTACAACATGCTGACTGCATCAATGACTAGACTATATTTAGACTAGGTTTTACAACATGCTGACTGCATCAATGACTAGACTATATTTAGACTAGGTTTTACAACATACTGACTGCATCAATGACTAGACTATATTTAGACTAGGTTTTACAACATGCTGACTGCATCAATGACTAGACTATATTTAGTCTAGGTTTTACAACATGCTGACTGCATCAATGACTAGACTATATTTAGACTAGGTTTTACAACATGCTGACTGCATCAATGACTAGACTATATTTAGACTAGGTTTTACAACATCCTGACTGCATCAATGACTAGACTATATTTAGACTAGGTTTGACAACATGCTGACTGCATCAATGACTAGACTATATTTAGACTAGGTTTGACAACATGCTGACTGCATCAATGACTACTATATTTAGACTAGGTTTCACAACATGCTGACTGCATCAATGACTAGACTATATTTAGACTAGGTTTTACAACATGCTGACTGCATCAATGACTAGACTATATTTAGACTAGGTCTTGCAACATGCTGACTGCATCAATGACTAGACTATATTTAGACTAGGTTTTACAACATGCTGACTGCATCAATGACTAGACTATATTTAGACTAGGTTTTACAACATGCTGACTGCATCAATGACTAGACTATATTTAGACTAGGTTTTACAACATGCTGACTGCATCAATGACTAGACTATATTTAGACTAGGTTTGACAACATGCTGACTGCATCAATGACTAGACTATATTTAGACTAGGTTTTACAACATGCTGACTGCATCAATGACTAGACTATATTTAGACTAGGTTTTACAACATGCTGACTGCATCAATGACTAGACTATATTTAGACTAGGTTTTACAACATGCTGACTGCATCAATGACTAGACTATATTTAGACTAGGTTTGACAACATGCTGACTGCACCAATGACTAGACTATATTTAGACTAGGTTTTACAACATGCTGACTGCATCAATGACTAGACTATATTTAGTCTAGGTTTTACAACATGCTGACTGCATCAATGACATAGACTATATTTAGACTAGGTTTTACAACATGCTGACTGCATCAATGACTAGACTATATTTAGACTAGGTTTTACAACATGCTGACTGCATCAATGACATAGCCTATATTTAGACTAGGTTTTACAACATCCTGACTGCATCAATGACTACTATATTCAGACTAGGTTTTACAACATGCTGACTGCATCAATGACATAGCCTATATTTAGACTAGGTTTTACAACATGAAGACTGCATCAATGACTACTATATTCAGACTAGGTTTTACAACATGCTGACTGCATCAATGACATAGACTATATTCAGACTAGGTTTTACAACATCCTGACTGCATCAATGACTACTATATTCAGACTAGGTTTTACAACATGCTGACTGCATCAATGATATAGACTATATTTAGACTAGGTTTTACAACATGCTGACTGCATCAATGACTACTATATTTAGACTAGGTTTTACAACATGCTGACTGCATCAATGACATAGACTATATTTAGACTAGGTTTTACAACATCCTGACTGCATCAATGACTACTATATTCAGACTAGGTTTTACAACATGCTGACTGCATCAATGATATAGACTATATTTAGACTAGGTTTTACAACATGCTGACTGCATCAATGACATAGACTATATTTAGACTAGGTTTTACAACATGCTGACTGCATCAATGACTAGACTATATTTAGACTAGGTTTCACAACATGCTGACTGCATCAATGACTATACTATATTTAGACTAGGTTTTACAACATGCTGACTGCATCAATGACATAGACTATATTTAGACTAGGTTTGACAACATGCTGACTGCATCAATGACTAGACTATATTTAGACTAGGTTTGACAACATGCTGACTGCATCAATGACATAGACTATATTTAGACTAGGTTTGACAACATGCTGACTGCATCAATGACATAGACTATATTTAGACTAGGTTTTACAACATGCTGACTGCATCAATGACATAGACTATATTTAGACTAGGTTTTACAACATGCTGACTGCATCAATGACTAGACTATATTTAGACTAGGTTTTACAACATGCTGACTGCATCAATGACATAGACCAAGTACAACCAGACCAAACAATCAACTGTTGCACAAAACAACCTTACTTTATCTATGACTGTCTATCACTTTATTGGCCTGAGGACATTTTATCTCAACAAGTTTTTAAACCTTACTTTTCAAAATCATTAATCATTTTAACTCTTCTTATGTATCATGTTCTTTTCTCTTCAAAGAATCCACACACTCACAAATTAAGCAACTCGTCCAGATAGACAATTTTATTTTTTAAAACAATATAAGAATTTTCGCTGATGCTGATGATGAAAATTACAAAAATACAGATTTTAGAGAAATAATCAGTGATACATATGTTTACAAGTAGAGTGGTGTGACAACTATAAATACAAAATATAGAAAATCAATTAATCAAAGTAGATGTTGGCTAGTCTTGATTTCACAAGTAGTGTCATTTACAAAATACACTCTCATGGCAAGAAGTATGGAGAGAAAGAATTAGAAGAAAAGAAGATGTCTACGATGATGATGGTGATGATGATGATGAAAATGATGACATTAATGATGATGATGATGATGATGATGATGATGATGACAAAGGTGCTGAAAATAAAGATAGAGACAGATAGAAGAAAGATAGGAATAAGTAGAACAAAAGTACAAATATTTGGAAAAAACTGTACAAGTATGACAAAGATTACAAGAAATATCTTGAAGTTCAAATTCAAATATTGTGAATTTTGGTGACTTACAGTAGTCCCTGAGTATCTATCTACCATAAACATAGTAATAATATAGCCACTGTACTCATATGCAAATATACAATGGAATCAATTTATTTACATTTATGATAAGTAGCAAAAGTAGTATACAAAATCACGATTCATTTAAACCAATAAGAAAGACAGACTGTGTAAGTATATACTTCAAGAAGATTACATGAAAATTTAAAAGTTATAAAATGTTTTAAATTAAATACAATAATCAGAAAACGTACAACCTGTACCATAGCAGGAGTAACTGATATGTAAAACACTCTCATTTTATTAATATATCAAAACTTGGGATCAGATATAAACATTGTAATTTCAGTTAGTTTAGTCTCAAAATATATGTTTTAACTGCTGCCAGCTGTGATAGAATTAAAAAAAGGACAAACTATGTCCGGAAGACTCAATTGTTTGGAGTTAAAATGCAGATTTACAACTCATATAAAATTACTTGAAAATCAAAAAAAAATAATGAGTAGATTTCAGTTGTCAGATGGATATGGGTCAGTTTTAAAATGCACTGAATCTATCTATTTGTTGTATTAATCTAGAATACTGATTAATATGTGGATTATGTCAATATAGTGGTAATACAGACACTTCTTATATTTGGTACTTGCAAGATTTGTATGAGTACAACATTTATTGTTTACTTCCATGTTTGACTACAGTATTTAGTATGAACACATACTGTTTTAAATGTCATATCAAATGACTATCAACATGTTATTTTCTGGTTCCAACATGCATTGTGTTAAGTGCCATTGTTTATGTTGTTACTTATGGGCTTGTTTAGTCTTTATTATATTGGAACTAACATTTTCATCATGAAATGATGGAAAGACCCGTGAGTGATTTTATAAAACAAAGATTAGATGTCATCAATGACAGAGAGGGATTTTTCTCCTAAATCCAAGGTATGGTCAACTATCCTTCTGAGTAGAATGTACAGAATGCATGGTATTGTATGGGGAGATGCACAATACATCTTTAGCTTTGAACTGATAACATGCCGTCTGGTAGTGGATGTTACAACCTTTTTTTTTGTACTTGACTTGAAAAGGTTTTGAATCCATCGTGTTGGCCAATCATTTCAAGTGTCTTAATACAAGGATGATATGGCACAGATTAGTTTCTGTCATGTGATCATCTCTAGACCAATAACTGCATTAACAAGCATGGCAAGACAACTCTACAACCTGGATCAAAGTTGTGTCTAATCCATTCTTTACAACATCATTATATTGAAATAACATTCAAGTTTTCTCCTTTGAAAACATCGTTAAGCAAATTCTACACTGCAATGTTTGAAACCTTGTACAAATACATTAATCATTTATAACTAACATTTCTAGTGATCTGGTCCATTCCCACTGTAGTGCTCACCACTACTTGTTCTAGTCTCTGAGTCTTCTAGTATACTGTTCTTTCCAAGCCTTCCAACGGAATCCATGAACTGTCTCATTCTTTGATCTGATGCCTTGCCCTCTGAGCTTTCCCCTGTAATGAAAAAAGACAACGTTTACACATGAAAATTGATGTAAGGTTTAATTCCAATCTGAATCAACTGTTGTGGCAATGTTAGCATTGCCCTTTTTTTTTCTCTGTTTCTCATGACCAAGCTGACTGGCTTAATATTTCTTGATTTTGACCAAAATTTAAAGAATTATGCCATCTAAAGACAGACCACAAAAAAACTATAACTTCGCTGCTGGAAAGATGGAAACACCATATGCACATGTGACAAGCTTTTTAATGATGCCTTAACCTTGACCTTCATGTTCAAGGTCAAATATGCATACAGAATAGTAGAAATTCACATTTTGGCCACTATGAAATGATGGAAAGACATACATGCCATTATGGTAGCTTACTAGATAGTGACTGTCTAAACCCATGTTATTCACAATGGGGCTTTCTTATGAGACTTTGATCTTGACCTCTATCTTCAAAGTCAAATAACCACAAATCGCAGTGCTCATGCATAACTCTGATGGGCTCATTTTAACCAAACCTTGCACAAATATCAGATACAGTAGTCCACATCACTTTATAAGACCATTGTGATAATGACTATAAATTGGTCGCCAAATTTGTCATAATTAAAACTACTAGTATGTTGAAATGTTGGGATTATGTCTTGCATTTCTCATTGTAACACTTTTTAAAATAGAGCCAATGGCATTGTAGCACAACTGTACAGTTTTAAAAAATATCTATCTACATACTGATCCATGTGTAAAACTTGTGAAACTTGCATTTCACTAACTTTGTGTGGACTTGTCATCACCTAGTTGGCATTGACAGGTTGGAGACTATCCCAGGTATATGATAGCCATGACGTCCAGAGGAAATACATACAACTGTCATATTTTGTATCTGGAGTCATTAACAACTGTCAACTGAAAGGACAGCACAGGACAGATATGTATTACTAGGTCAGGCATGGATTGGAGGTGTATTTTGCCATCGGGCCGACAAAAACTCACTGACTCCCCTGTATCTATCTGTAAACCAAAAACAGGCTGAACCCCCCCCCCCACCACTTAATTCTAAAACATGAAGACCCGACCCCCCCCCCCCCCCCCACACACACACACACACATAACACACATAACAGATATTTTTTGATCTTGACCCAATGTACACTGCTTGACTGTCTCACAAATACTTTATAAGATCCTGGGATAGCACTATCACATAATTATTGACAACACAGGGTATATATATTCACCTCATCAGCTCAGTTGTGATAAAAATGATAGGTCAAAGAAAAAGTGTGTGTGTGCATGTCAGTGAAGCTTTCAATTCATATTTGTACATGTAACAGTTTGGATGTCTTATCAAATCTGTGTCAGTAGACAGAATCAGCTAATTCAAATAGGAACCAGATTTAAACTGAATGCCTCCCGTAAGGCATCACTAATTATGCAAATGAAACTAAAAAAAACTATGGTATAAACGCTTTTGTGTTGCTGAGGAGAACTATTAACTCTGTATACACCAAGATAATCGTTTATTCTTGAATGATGCCTTACGTGTGAACCATGTTCACCCCAAATAAAGCTTCGAAGACCATGTAGTGAACTGTAAATTCACGTAATGTGTTCGATCCCGTAATGAAGTTCAAAAAAAGTTTCAATTTTAGTGAGAATGAAATGATGACATGGCAGTATGAATTTATCTACGTGAAGTTTTCAGCATAGACTACTGTCCACTGATGTGGTCTATTTAATCATCGCTTCGCCCATGAAGGAAGATGCTTCACCGTAATGGCCATGCTATCGATGGAAACCCTTTCTAACCACAGTAACCAATCACGTGGATAAGTAATGATAATATCACGTAGTTTCTAAACAACCCAAGACCTGCTCTCCACGTCAGGAAATGGTCATGGGGCACATGAAACTGTTGAAACGTTTTGCATATGATGGGCCATATTCAAATTTCACATGTCACACTACACATAGAGATTTAGAACTTGAAGGTAGTTACAATCAGAACTGACTAAATCCAGGATGTCTTGTTCCACAACTTCAAAGCAAAGATGATAACCGTACGTTTCGCAACAGTAAACCCTATTTGTCCCCCATTTATGATGCGTCCCCAGTGATGCATACATAAAAAATGTGTCACAATTGTCAAATATGGCATCAAATACACGACCTCTGGTATGTGCTGAATTATATTGAAATTGAAGTATGTTATGGCCCAATTACCGAAAATCAATAATTATGCAAATTATTCATTAACGCTGTAAGGTACATCAACAAATTTTATAGGACAAATGTATGATGTTATGTTTAACGACTATACTACATTATATTGAAATTGAAGTATGCAGTCTTAAGATATTGCTTATAATTAGTTGATTTCATTGATATGCAAATTTCCCTAATTAACATGAACAGATCTAGCTCAAAAACTAATCAGGTCTAGCCATTACCCCAAACATAATATGTACTAAATTTCATTATAATTGAGCCAGCCGTTTTTTAAGGAAATGATGACACAGACAGACAGACAAACAGACACACACACACACACACACACACACACACACACACAGACGGACATATGACAGACACACAGACAGACATCCCCCTTTTAATACCTCCCATACCCTTACGGGAGGTAAAAATTAAGTGCAAAATGACTTCCCAGTATGAAAGTGGGTTGAGCCATTGCTATGTTAAATCTAATTTTAGACTTAAAATACAGATCAGATCAGTAATAGTAAGAGATAATTGTGAACAATAACAGAGGTTGTGATATATTCCATAAAGACAGTAGTATATCATTTGATATCTACATCTGCATACACACATTTCATATCTACATACACATACACATTACTTGCTATTCATGTGAAACAAAAACAAATTTCAATAATCAATTTATCTTTTCAAATTCACTGTATTCACATTTCACATTTATCACATGAAATGATTTATATGCAGTAGTGTATGTGGCGGCTTTGAAGTAATATTATTAAAACATGATCTGAGTATGCCAAATGTTGTCACAGTAATAATACCACAATACTGTTGCTTATTTTACACCATCTGTGTAGACTTTATTTGAGAATAAAACCATACTACTAGTGTAAAACTGTATAATAAGCTTTGATACCAACAGATGGCCTCTGCCAAGTAACTGTCAAAATTTGATAAATGAGGTTCTTCTACTGACATACATGCTGGCTATTTTGGGTTACTGTGTTTACCATTGGATAATGGAGACTAAATCATGGCAATGGCTGTAGGTTGTGTGTGTGTGTGTGTGTGTGTGTGTGTGTGTGTGTGTGTGTGTGTGTGTGTGTGTGTGTGTGTGTGTGTGTGAGACACTGAAAGTTGGACACTGGTATGTTCTATTCTCATAGAAGTATATGGGTGGTAAACAGGGAATGTCAAGTTCCATAATGCTTTGTATGATGGAGTCCCCCTTTTGTATTGTTACAAGTCATATTATTGACATTAACAGAAGATTGCCATGTATCACAGAATGACCAAGACTGACAGTTTGAGGTTGAAAGTTCTTGGTTTATCAAATTATCATAATGTGTTCAATTTGGTTGAATTCCTAATTTCTAAAATCTCAGGTTGGGGTATAAATGGGGTATAAATGTAATAAATTTGAAACACCTTTCTTTCTCTCCTCCCTCTCATATCCCTGGCTCTCTAAGCCCCCCCCCCCCCCCCCCCCCACACACACACATGATAATTCTCCTTCCCCATGTTTTATTTGCATACTTACCACCAACTGATGTAAAGTCCTGTCCACTTAATTTACCATTGAAGTCACTATAGGTTGGACTAAAGCCTGCTAGTCTCTCAGCTGACCTGGAACGATACGGTCTTTTAGCTGAGTAACCACGTCTCTTGTTTGTTGGTGAAGTTGGTGGACTGCCATGGAAGTCCTGTAATTGGATCAGATTAAATTTATAACAATAGTAGTAACATTTTAAGCAGTTTATACTCATCAATCTACCACAACAGTTGAATTTACACCAATATAAACTAGTTTGGTTGTTTGTCAACAATACCCTACATAATAACAAAATCATAGGTAACACTCTTAAAGGTCAAAGTTGGCCATGATGCGTAACACCTTCATTGTCACAATATTTCAAATACACCTACAATTTAGATTTAACTGGTATTGACATGTCAAATGATGGACCTGAAGGAGAATGACTTGACTTTTTATTTTAATTTTTGAAATATTTGTTTTCCTCCTACCTGTTGTAAATGTTCTATAGTATTGTCCTGACTAGGAGAATCATGTAGAGATGGCATAACTAGTTCACTTGCCGATGATGTACTCCAAGATCTGCTCCTATCTTCCATTCCATTCATTCCATAATGGTCTCCCATCCTTGATCCATTTGACTTTCCTGGTGACTGGATGGAACCTTTTAGTGCAGTCTCAGACTTAGTCCAGTAATCACTATCAGTGACTCCATTAACACCATCTAAGCGGCTGCCAAAACTCATAGAGGAATAGGACCGTGTGTTAGCAGTCACTAAGTCCTCCAAGTTTTCCAGTTTCTTTTTCAGATTTTTAAGTGTTGATTCTGATTTCTTTCTGATGTCCTCTAAGATGTCTGCTTTGTGAGAAAAGTGTTGACGTAGTTTCAACTGAAAGAGAGAGAGGGAGCACAGTATAGCAGTCCTTGTTAGATAATACAAATATTTCATTAAAAAAGAAAACAGTATATGCAACACTGACAAACTGCATTTAGCAATTTTCTTGACTATAATTGTAGTCCCTAAAAGTTACATTATTATCAAAGTCAAAGAGTACATTTATAATCAGGACAGATATACTTTGAGCACAGTCAATAATTTGACCAATAAAATATTACACACAATATATACAAAATGAGAAAGTAGCAAAAACATTCAATATTGGTGATAAGATGTTTTTAACTTATCTTAGGATTGTTACTTGTATTTTAGATTATAATGGTTATATTCCATGATATGGTGTAGATCAATACTGGAGTTCTCATAAAATTCCACACAGTTTCCAGGAGTATTTTGTGATACACTTAAACCAACATGCTGTCATCTGAGTTTACTTGTCAGGCAATGATAATGTAACAATCTAATCATGTGATACATTTGTAATTTCAAATTCCACCAGTTTTCAATGGCAAATGTAATTTTTCCCAGATCGATCAGTGATGTATTTCTTTCATTTCATATCAAATACATCTTTGTCTCTCACCTTGAGTTCATCTTGCTCCTGTGTTAATTTATCACGCATTGTATCCTTTTTCCAGGCTAGGTCATCCAATGGTGTTGAGTGAGGTCTTTGAGGGTCAATGTCTCGTTCAACCATATTTTCAAGTTGTGACTGTGGGTAAAATCAAATACAGGCCTACATTAGTTGTCTAATCAAACACTTGCACTGAACATGTGCTAAATGTGCACTGAACATGCACTGAACATGTGCTAAATGTGCACTGAACATGCACTGAACATGTGCTAAATGTGCACTGAACATGCACTGAACATGTGCTAAATGTGCACTGAACATGCACTGAACATGTGCTAAATGTGCACTGAACATGCACTGAACATGTGCTAAATGTGCACTGAACATGCAGTGAAAATGTGCTGAATGTGCACTGAACATGCACTGAACATGTGCTAAATGTGCACTGAACATGCACTGAACATGTGCTGAATGTGCACTGAACATGCAGTGAAAATGTGCTAAATGTGCACTGAACATGCAGTGAAAATGTGCTAAATGTGCACTGAACATGCACTGAACATGTGCTAAATGTGCACTGAACATGTACTGAACATGTGCTGAATGTGCACTGAACATGCAGTGAACATGTGCTGCTCATGATGATTCACATGTACTGAACAAGCACTATAATGTTAACACGAGTGTAACATGCATTGGCCATGACTCCTAAAGATAATGTAACTTACTGTATTGAGATTGTTGTGGACCACACCAAGTTGTTCATTTAGTAATTCCTTCTGGTTATGAAGCTGTTCAAGTTCATCCAATACTTCCATTCTTGACATTTCCAAATCTTTAAGTCCATCATGCACTTCATTCCGTATATCTAATTTTAATGCTTTAATGGATGACTGTAATCTTTGTTCACGTTCATCAAAGTCTGCTTGAGACCTCAACTAAAATTAAGAAAATATTATCTAAAATTAATCCCCAAAATCTGAGTAATTTATGGACTATTTGATTCATAATATCCATGTTTTTATAACAGAGTTAATAAGAAGTGATTGAATTGATAATATCACTGGTTTTATTACCAACTTACAAAAATGATAGCCACTGATTTGAAAACTGATGACATGTTAAAATTGAATGTGGTGGTAGTTGATGGCAAGGCCTAAAAAATTATGTGGTTCTGATTACGCTCAATTTTAGAATAGGTGGGGTAGCTAGATTTTTTTTCCATGTGTGAGTGTCTAGTTCAGGTAGTTACGTTTTCCATTGTTTTCCATATGGTCTCTGTTATTGGTTTCTTCCTATCTGATGTACAGCCATTGCAGATTGGAAGAACAGTTTTATATTGTCTTTTTAAGTTGATGTCAGTTTCTGCATTCACTATTTCTCATGAGACTTCACAATTTTTGTGATTTTATTATTTTTTTTCTGGAATACGTATAAAAAAGTTTAGGATTGGAAGTGAAAAACTAGGTGGGGGTCGGGTAACCGCAACCAAATATTTTTTTTAGGCCTAGTAGGGATGAGAATCATGAAGTGGGATGAAATAACAAGTATACAGACAGTTATTATAATTTACAATGGTATGAATTCTCCTGAGAAATAATACACAACACACTCAATTATTCTGTGAAACCTTATTTCCATACTTCTAGTTTGACAAGCAATAACAATTGTCCTTGTCAATTGAATACATAGTCTGTGACCTAGCCCTTATACAACCAATAACACTGAAGTAAAGCACTTTCTGTATGTGCTACACTAGCATCCATATCAAATGTAAAAGTACACTGTTTCAATTGGTTTATTTACAAGCCTAGCATGTGGCTTTTCTAATGTGGTCAATAAGCAAATGAAATAGTATACTTTTACACTTGATATGGATGCTATAAACGTTTGTGGTACGTGTACATACAGAAAACGTTTTACTTTGGTGTTATGGGTTGTAACAACAAGGTAGTTTGTTGTACTGGATATTATATTTGATATCATAGTTTCATATTAACCAGCTGTAGACAGATACATGGACAGATAAAGTCCATATCTATATAGTTAAACAAACAAATAAATAAACATTCTTTGGTTGTAAACTTGTTTGAAATGTTCATCCAATGAAAATGATTACCCAGATGTAAATATGCATGAACAGTGAATACAATTGACATTGAAGCCATCTGATTGGTTGGTTTTCTATCGCTCAGATGTAAATATGCATGAACAGTGAATACAATTGACATTGCAGCCATCTGATTGGTTGGTTCTCTATCACCCAGATGTAAATATGCATGAACAGTGAATACAATTGACATTGAAGCCATCTGATCGGTTTGTTTTCTATCACCCAGATGTAAATATGCATGAACAGTGAATACAATTGACATTGCAGCCATCCGATTGGTTGGTTCTCTATCACCCAGATGTAAATATGCATGAACAGTGAATACAGTGGACATTGAAGCCACCTGATTGGTTGGTTCTCTACCACCCAGATGTAAATATGCATGAACAGTGAATACAGTGTACATTGAAGCCATCTGATTGGTTAGTTCTCTATCACCTGGTATAGTGCCATAATAAATAATGGGTACAAATATGAATATTTGCAATCAACTTGTCTTGTTTGATACCTGCAGTCATGCATAATAATACAGTGAAATGTCTTAAAACATTGAATTCATGGACCACACTGAATGGCTGAGTAGAATGATATCTGCTACTGTTCACTTATTACTGCATGGATGGACATGGGTAAATCATGTAGCAAGGACATTATTAACACATCATCAAGTGAATGACCCACTTCTTAACATATGGGTGAGTGAGTCTTAGTGCTTTTGAAGATGAGTGAGTGAAAGTGAGTGAAAGTGAATGAAAGAGAAAATGAAAGAAAGGATAGGGTAAAGGAGAGAAAGACAAGGCAGAGGAAAATATCTGTGTGGAAGAAAGAGGAAAATAATATAATTACCTCATTACAAAATTTCCACATGCAGGAGAGCAGTCAAAGTAACAGAGTAAAGGCAAGAAATGTGGGTACATTTGTACATTTGTATATACTAGAACTCTGACATTTGATAAGTAAAACTATGATGGAGGAGGTATATACATGTATGACAACTTGCACTGTGTAAATGTGACTATATAACTGTGTCTGTGACTATACAACTGAGTGTGTGACTATACAACTGAGTGTGTGACTATACAACTGGGTGTATGACTATACAACTGAGTGTGTGACTATACAACTGAGTGTGTGACTATACAACTGGGTGTGACTATACAACTGAGTGTGTGACTATACAACTAAGTGTGTGACTATACAACTGAGTCTGTGACTATAAAACTGAGTGTGTGACTATACAACTGAGTGTGACTATACAACTGAGTGTGTGACTATACAACTGAGTGTGACTATAAAACTAAGTGTGTGACTATACAACTGAGTGTGTGACTATACAACTGAGTGTATGACTATACAACTGTGTCTGTGACTATACAACTAAGTGTGTGACTATACAACTGAGTGTATGACTGTACAACTGAGTGTGTGACTATACAACTGAGTGTGTGACTATACAACTGAGTGTGTGACTATACAACTGGGTGTGTGACTATACAACTGAGTGTGTGACTATACAACTGAGTGTGACTATACAACTGAGTGTGTGACTATACAACTGAGTCTGTGACTATAAAACTGAGTGTGTGACTATACAACTGAGTGTGACTATACAACTGAGTGTGTGACTATACAACTGAGTGTGACTATAAAACTAAGTGTGTGACTATACAACTGAGTGTGTGACTATACAACTGGGTGTGTGACTATACAACTGAGTGTGTGACTATACAACTGAGTGTATGACTATACAACTGAGTGTGTGACTATACAACTAAGTCTGTGACTATACAACTGAGTGTGTGACTATACAACTGAGTGTGTGACTATACAACTGAGTGTGTGACTATACAACTGAGTGTGTGACTATAAAACTAAGTCTGTGACTATACAACTGAGTGTGTGACTATACAACTGAGTGTGTGACTATAAAACTAAGTCTGTGACTATACAACTGAGTGTGACTATACAACTGGGTGTGTGACTATACAACTGAGTGTGACTATACAACTGGGTGTGTGACTATACAACTGAGTGTGTGACTATACTACTGAGTGTGTGACTATATATTGCATCATATAAGTGGGCATGTCCAATGGAAAGTGTCAAATACTGCATCAATTAAGTGGACATGTCCAATGGAAAGTGTCAAATACTGCATCAATTAAGTGGACATGTCCAATGGAAAGTGTCAAATATTGCATCATATAAGTGGATATGTCCAATGGAAAGTGTCAAACATTGCATCATATAAGTGGATATGTCCAATGGAAAGTGTCAAATACTGCATCATATAAGTGGATATGTCCAATGGAAAGTGTCAAATATTGCATCATATAAGTGGATATGTCCAATGGAAAGTGTCAAATATTGCATCATATAAGTGGATATATCCAATGGAAAGTGTCAAATATTGCATCATATAAGTGGACATGTCCAATGGAAAGTGTCAAATATTGCATCATATAAGTGGATATGTCCAATGGAAAGTGTCAAATATTGCATCATATAAGTGGGCATGTCCAATGGAAAGTGTCAAATACTGCATCAATTAAGTGGACATGTCCAATGGAAAGTGTCAAATACTGCATCAATTAAGTGGACATGTCCAATGGAAAGTGTCAAATATTGCATCATATAAGTGGATATGTCCAATGGAAAGTGTCAAACATTGCATCATATAAGTGGATATGTCCAATGGAAAGTGTCAAATACTGCATCATATAAGTGGATATGTCCAATGGAAAGTGTCAAATATTGCATCATATAAGTGGATATGTCCAATGGAAAGTGTCAAATATTGCATCATATAAGTGGACATGTCCAATGGAAAGTGTCAAATATTGCATCATATAAGTGGATATGTCCAATGGAAAGTGTCAAATATTGCATCATATAAGTGGATATGTCCAATGGAAAGTGTCAAATACTGCATCATATAAGTGGATATGTCCAATGGAAAGTGTCAAATATTGCATCATATAAGTGGATATATCCAATGGAAAATGTCAAATATTGCATCATATAAGTGGATATGTCCAATGGAAAGTGTCAAATACTGCATCAATTAAGTGGACATGTCCAATGGAAAGTGTCAAATACTGCATCAATTAAGTGGATATGTCCAATGGAAAGTGTCAAATATTGCATCATATAAGTGGATATGTCCAATGGAAAGTGTCAAATATTGCATCATATAAGTGGATATGTCCAATGGAAAGTGTCAAATACTGCATCATATAAGTGGATATGTCCAATGGAAAGTGTCAAATATTGCATCATATAAGTGGATATATCCAATGGAAAGTGTCAAATATTGCATCATATAAGTGGACATGTCCAATGGAAAGTGTCAAATATTGCATCATATAAGTGGATATGTCCAATGGAAAGTGTCAAATATTGCATCATATAAGTGGATATGTCCAATGGAAAGTGTCAAATATTGCATCATATAAGTGGACATGTCCAATGGAAAGTGTCAAATATTGCATCATATAAGTGGATATGTCCAATGGAAAGTGTCAAATATTGCATCAATTAAGTGGATATGTCCAATGGAAAGTGTCAAATATTGCATCATATAAGTGGACATGTCCAATGGAAAGTGTCAAATATTGCATCATATAAGTGGATATGTCCAATGGAAAGTGTCAAATATTGCATCATATAAGTGGATATGTCCAATGGAAAGTGTCAAATATTGCATCATATAAGTGGACATGTCCAATGGAAAGTGTCAAATATTGCATCATATAAGTGGATATGTCCAATGGAAAGTGTCAAATACTGCATCATATATTAGTGATAATACAATCTTTATGTAATTATTTGTAATACGACATTGCACTTCATGTATTTGTTTTTGTTTTTAATGTTATATTTGTATATATTACTGCATATGTTTTCCTTGGGCCACAAACCCAAACAAACTATTCTTGTGATCCAGCCAGAAGTTTAAATTTATTTTTATTTACTTTTCTTTTCCGATGTAGTTTCTTAACTAATTCCTTTTCCTCATTTGATGTCAATTTTCTTTTCGACTTCTGGCAAATAAATATGTTATTTCATGTTATTTCTATCATGGGATTTGTTTTTATCATATAACAGTTAGATTACCACAAGAGTGTTGCACAGTTTATGCAGACAAAGATGAAAGCACCATTTGTATGTGTCAAACTAAATATACATCATACCATTAATCATTGTGACAGTTGAATGCCATTCAATTGTCAACAAGTGTGTCATGTCAGGCTATTGTCCTTATAGTACTGTTCACCTCTAGATGACCCTATACCATACCATACACACACACACACTCACATACTTTGTCATATCTCTCTAGAGGGATAGTTCAAATAGGACACTTCAAATTTGCCTCGCACTCTCTCCTCATTATTAAAATAAATATTTTAAAATCTCTTTTGCCATTTATGTGCCAATTGTCATCTTGTTTTCTTTGTATGACTGACTGCTCACACTAGTCTTATTTCCTATGTTCTATTGACCTTACATTGAACTCTGTCTTGGGATGTTATGCTACAATTAATTTTTATGTCTTTCGTCTGTCACTTTTTGCCCTTAGATGTCCTAATGTATTCCATGTGACCTACAAGAAAGTTTTCTCACAAAATTTTCCCTGAATAAATTCTAAAAGCAAAAATGAATGATGCTTTTTGCCGATAAATTGTGTGTTTTATTTTCCTTGTAATGGTTAAGTTACAACTGTGAGTAACCAGCAACAGCACATCGTCTCCGTCATACTTTACTTTTTTTGACTGTTCTACAAGTTTACGTGAGGATTTTACTGCTTGGTATACTGTTTTAATAATAACTGTTCAAGTTGATATGGATGCAGTTTCTGTGGTAAAAAGCACGCTTTGGACCTTGTTGTTCTATAGGTATTCCCATGAGCAGCTCTTGGCTGTTAGATGGGAGCATGGTGATCCATCAAAAATATCACCTGCATTGGAAGATACATTACAATCAGCGTCTAACCAAAATTGTCATCAACCACACCAACCTTTACACCGTAGACGACGTGGACAGAGAGAAGGAGTGAAAGAGAGACTTCGTAAACGTAAATACAACCCACCACTTCCATCTATTTTGTTATCAAATGTACGCTCACTTAAAAATAAGATTGAAGAACTCCATGTAAACACAAAATACCTGACAGAATATCGCGATTCATGTCTATTGTGTTTTTGTGAAACATGGTTGACAGATAATATATCAAACAATGCTCTACAGGTGGACAGGTTTTATAGACCATTTAGGATGGATCGGGATCATGACGTAACAGGGAAAGCCATCGGTGGTGGAGTATGCATCTATGTTAATGCGAAATGGTGTAAAGAAATACAAGTTAGAGAAAGCATCTGCACAAAGGATATCGAACTACTGTGTATGTCATTCAGACCATACTATCTTCCGAGGGAGTTTGGCCTGATATTTGCCGTAGTTGTGTACATCCCACCATCAGCGGATACCTCAAGTGCCGCAGCAATTATTCGTAAAGTAATTGATCGACAGGAAACCCTGCCACCAGAAACCCTGTCACATCGCCTAAACCAGTGCTAGGAGACTTCAACTCTTGTTCACTATCCAATCAGCTCCCTAACTATCACCAGTATGTCACCTGTTATACTTGTAAAGAGAAAACCCTGGATCTTTGTTATTAATTCAAATATCATCAACGCCTATAAATCCATCAGGAAGTCACCGCTGAGCACTGGTGATCATAATGCAGTGCACCTGATACCTACCAACCGACAAAAACTTAAACAAAGCAAACCACAGATTAGATCAGTTCAGATATGGTCTCAACAATCAAACGAGGCTCTTCAAGGATGTCTAGCCAGTACAGATTGGTCAGTGTTCACAGAAAACAACTCCCTTGAAAACTTAACAGATATAATAACAGACTACCTTAAGTTTTGTGAAGACATACTAGTAGAGAAAAGGATAATAAAAACGTACGCTAATAATAAACCCTGGGTTACGTCTAACTTAAAACACCTGTTGAAGGAGAAGGTAATTGCTTTCACTCAAGGTAGGGTCTCTGATGGAAAGTGTCTGCAAAGGGAATTAAAACAAGAGATACGCGATTGCAAAGACAGGTACAAAATGAAAATTGAAAGTCAGTTCCAGTCCGGTGATTTGAAGAAAGCATGGAATGGCCTTGCTGTTCTTTCTGGTAAACAGGAAAAAACGAACAGGGAGACGGAAGTGGCAGAAGCAAAGACATTCGTTAATGAACTGAATGATTTCTATTGTCATTTTTTTTTTTTTTTTACAATAGGGCTCCACTCCACAATTGTTGTATAATGTATGCTTAAGATAGCACTATTTTGCATGACAATATGAAATTGTGATATTGCCCAAGCGTATGTGTTATTTAATTTTATTACACCGTACACTCATTGGTCCAGTCATTTACATAGCTACTCTTTATTCATCATCAGTCGTCATCGATAGAAGAAAAGTTTCTCTTTGATGATGCATTTCAAAATTGAACTTGCATATAAATCATCTAATATGGACATGGCCTGCATTATTTGTAGGAGATCGAGTTTCCCCACAGCTAATATGTAATTATATTTATTAAAATTTCTGAAAGAAATAAACTTTTGTGTCTCCCTGTAGATACTTTGTCACCTCGAATTCGCAACACTGGAAAACGTGATCATAAGAGAAGCGCAAGAGTCAAAATAACATCAGCGGGCAATAGTGCCGTGCATTAGTCTTTGCACAAGTGGGCAACAGTCTATTTAAAGAAGATTAATATGTGATTCGATTCTGACTAATGACAGCTTGTGTAAGAATGTCGAGGTGTAATAAAAGACCATAGTACATTAGCAGTCTAAATCAACAGTTCTACTCATTGCATGTTTTTATTACTAATCTTGTACATGATGCTGATAGTGTCAAACCTTCCCTGTAAGGTTCAATATTGCTTGACATTATCACAGTGGTGTAAGGTTCAATATTGCTTGACATTATCACAGTGGTGTAAGGTTCAATATTGCTTGACATAATCACAGTGGTGTAAGGTTCAACATTGCTTGACATTATCACAGTGGTGTAAGGTTCAATATTGCTTGACACATTATCACAGTGGTGTAAGGTTCAATATTGCTTGGCACATTATCACAGTGGTGTAAGGTTCAATATTGCTTGACACATAATCACAGTGGTGAAGGTGGAAATGTCATGCAATGAGGACAGACCTGTTTTTTGACTTGTATGTACTCCTGTCTGATTCCGTTGAGATCTTCACTAAGTCTGTTAGCTCTGCCACAGTGGTCCTGTGCTGTGGCTTCTAATTCCTGGATTTCACTGGTTAGGGCCTTCCTCTCTAACTCAAAGTCCTGTTAACAGAAGATGAACACATTGTTAAAATGTTGACTTGAGATCAATGTGATACTCAGTGTAAAGTGGTGGTTTGCATCACATATTGACTTTCTATTTAGGATTATTTTCTAACTGAATGTAGTATTCTAATTTCTAAATTTTTAAGTTTTTACGTCTTACTTTTCTGTACTTCAAGGTAGTGTTACAGGAATAGGGTTCAAGTGAAATAGAAAAACAAAAATTTATTTCTTTAACCATTTAATTATTTTTACTCTAAATAAAGTTATGAGCTCTGAGTGTCTTTTGGTGTACTTCATATATGATGAAATAATGAATGTCAAGCAATAACAATCCCACATCCCAGTATGCTAAAATACAGTTCAGTTATCGAAATGAACAGAGCCCCCTTTTACTTCCAGAGTTCATGTAATATTCTGAGATCATGCCTAAGAATATACAATTCTAGCCACATGCTATCACAACAAAAACATCTACCAGTCAGAAGATAACTTTTTTTTTTAATCAAAGATAAAATATGAAGATGTTATACAATAGAGTGTACTGTGTTTTGGTATAGGAGTTCATCTGACAGAGCCTATTACTATTTTGCTATAGATATTAACATTCAGTGGTGCATGTCTTAGAATTTGATGGAAAACAAGGCCAACATCCTATCTTACACCAGATTTAAAGTGAATGTCTTCGGTAAGGACAAAGTCTTTAGATTTTCGTTCCTATGCAAAATTATTGTTGGAATGCAACTGAACACAGGCGATTAGTTATGTTTGAAGTATGTACCAAATTGATTTGAATTTGAAGATTGCATTTTTAAGATATAGCCTAATTTATACTTAAAATCATTTATGCAAATGACTCATTAAAACTAAGAGTTGCACCAATAAGCTTTATGAGACATGTGCACTTTGGTATCATAAATGTATGTACCAAATTATATTCAATTTGAAGCGTGCATTCTTATGATATATCCCAATTACTGAAAATAATTAATTATGCAAATGAGTCATTAAAACTTCAAGCTATATTATCAAACACTATATGACATATCCATGCTGTTGTCATCAATGTATGTACTAAATTATATTGAATTTGAAGGGTGTATTCTTAAAATATAGCCTAATTACAGAAAACCATTAATTATGGAAATAGGCCATTAATATTCACAGAATGTATACCAAGACCTAATCAGTTCTAGTCATTACCCTAAAGAATATGTGTACCAAATTTTATTTGAATTGAACCAGCTGTTTTTGAGAAAACGATGACACAGACAGACACAGACACACACACAGACACACACACACACACACACACACACACACACACACACCGACTTTTCATCCCTAATAAATAAACTTTTACAAAAGAATGTAATAACAATTGATTGATTCATTGTATCTCTACTCAAGTTACAAGTGGTAAGGAAAGCTATCAACACATGTATTGATTTGAACACTTACAGTATATGATTTCTGCAGCTGTTCTCTTGCTGATGTTAATTCCATTTTTACTTCTACAATCTGCCTTTCACATTCCTGTTTATCCTGTAGGAAATAGAAATAGTCAAAAGAATCATGAAGAAGAATAGATGATGATTTCAGCCTTTATGATATCTTACCTTTCTGTCAACGAGGTGTTGAGATAAAATCACCTAAATTTTGTATGTGTATCCTTTGATTGGGTAAAAGGTTCATAATTGTGGATACTTATAACATTATAAAGGCTGTCTAATCATTTTTTCTTCCATAAGGAAGAGATGTATTAGTGGGTGAAGGTCTGTGTGTGTCTATGTGTGTCTGTCTGTCTGTCTGTCTGTCTGTCTGTCTGTGTTATCGTTTTCTCCAAAACGGCTGGCTCAATTCAAACAAAATCTTGAAAACGTATTCCGTAGGGTAATGGCAAGAACAGATTAGGTTTTGGTAAACATTCCATGAATACTAATGAGCACTTTGTGTAATTAGTGGTTTTCAGTAATTAGGCTATATATCAAGAATGCACACTTCAAATTCAATATAATTTGGTACATACATTTGCAATACCTAGGCACATCTGTCCTGAAAATATTATTGATGTAGCTTTCAGTTTTAATAAGTTATTGGCACATTTCCATAATTAGTCGCGGTGGCCACAAAAAAGAAAAGCATTGTTTCTGGTCAGGAAATGTTGTCTAAATTTAATGCGAATTTAATTTTTTTTACTGAGGGCGAGTTTGCTGCCAGAATGCATGCATTTATTCGTAAAAAATAACATATTATCACAACAATGCAAATGAGAAAACTGAATGTTGTTACTGTGTTGCAATGTTGGGGAGTGTACTAAGTGGTTTAATTGGGTCAAATTTTCCCCATTTTTCCGACATTGATTGGCTTTGTTCTAGACTGTTCAAAGTATTTGGGTTGCTTGTATTGAAAGGTACATATATCAAAATATATATCGATAAGTTTCTGTCCAGATCTGATTTTTAGATTTTGAGAAACCAAATGAACTTGAGAGCCATGGAAATTCACCTCATTGTGGCGTGCATCGGGAAATTCTTGAACTGAGTGTTACATAAAGGGTATATTGTCGTAAACGAGAATAAAAGTATAGAGCGGTACCATGCTTACCATAAAATATGTAAACTTTCTGAAGCGTACTAGCGATGTTACGACGGTTTGAATTTTGTTTATTATTTGCCTTGGAAACTAGTGTACATATCACGGGTATGTCGGGGATCGCAAAAGTTGGAGTGTTCAAAGTCTAGTCAAGCTTTCCTGTATTGAGAATAGGTAGCGGATATTTGAATAACTTGACAACTAACTTTCACTGGAACTTCAAAAATCATAGATATAGAGCGACAAATTCATTATGTTCAAATGATACCAATAAGCAATCTATACATTTGTTCTGTATGCATGGGTAAATGTACGTATGTCTGTATGTATGCATGTCGGATGTATGTGTATCCCTGTAAATTTGAATAATTTGATTTCAAAAGCCAGTACATTTGTTTCACTACATGTACATACATCGATTGATATCACGAAGTACTTTCAGATTTCTATAGTTTGGCACACCTATTTGCCATTTCTGGTATATCATGTACTAATAGCCTACTATAACAAAGAGTGTTGCATTCCTGCAATTAAATGTGTAGGAACAAAAAGCTCAATATACTTACGGAAGGCATTCAGTTTAAATCTGGTTGTTGTACTATTTTTGGATGAATATCTTGACAAAATATAAGATAAATCAACTTATATGACATTTTATTTACATTATACTTACATTTCGAAGTATTTTGATTTCATTATGTGTATAATTCAATGTTTCAGCTAGTCGACTCTTTTCTTCTTCTCTTTCTTTGACGGCATTTTCTAGTGATGTCACCTGATCAGCTGCAAGAAAGGGAAAACAAATATAAATCATTTTTTTAAATAATACATGTACAAAACTGACTTACACTTCGAACAAAGAATTAGAATAATACTTTATAATTGGACACATTTTATTTTTGAGCCATTTTCCTAATATATGCATACCAATCAGATATGGCTTTTGAAGGTTTACTGTATTAGATATGCATACCAATATTAAAGTGAAAAACAAGAGATTTAAATGACATCCACTATGGTGTCACTGTTGACAGGCATTTACTACATTTAACTTTCACAAACACTGTTTTATTCATTTTACCATTTTACTTTGAAGTACAAACCGGTATCTGTTTTACTATTTTATGTATGGGTCTGTATCAACTAGTTTATTGTGTAATTGTATTGTAAAACACTACATATATTGTATTGTATTTTTTTCACATTATAATCCCATTGCAATAATTAAGACTTTAAAAGTCATCTTGCTACTTACACAGAATTCCAACTTTATCTTCCAGAGACTCATATTTCTCCTTAGTTAGTTGTAATTTATCCATATCTCTCCTTACATTGTGTAGTTTAGCTGTTGTCTGGTCTAACTCATCTCTTTTACTCTGTATGTCACCATTCACAGTTTCTAGTTCTACATTCAGACTGGCTATCAGCTACAAAACAATTCAAGATTGGTTAGTTTGCGGAATTTATATTTTAGATACATGTAATGAATTCAGACAAAAAGGAAGTAGCAAAGATATATACTACCGAAGCAGAGTGACTAGAGCTTTAAATACAGTAGGTGAAATAATATTTTTATGTCTCACACATTTTTGTTACAAATTACATAAAACAGTCAGACACTCATTGCATACAAACATATATAAAATATACATGTTATCTCACTGTGAACACAAATCAACATCACGGTCTGATGAAACAAGGAAGATTCAAAAACAAAATTGTTTATTTGTGTTCACAGTGAGATAAAATGTAATATTGATGTATGTATGCACTATTAGGGTCTGTATTTTGTTGTGTAATTGGTATTTAAAAAAACCCATAACAAAACATCTTGCTAACTAACTTAAACTCTATAGTCACAGTGTTTTGGTAGTATGTACATCCTAGTACAAAATTATAAAGTACAATGATGGTGTTAAATTTGTCATTGACTCATTGGACTCTGTGACAGTCACATAAGACATACATGTTGTCATTGACTCATTGGACACTGTCACAGTCACATAAGACATACATGTTGTCATTGACTCATTGGACTCTGTGACAGTCACATAAGACATACATGTTGTCATTGACTCATTGGACACTGTCACAGTCACATATGACATACATGTCATTGACTCATTGGACTCTGTGACAGTCACATAAGACATACATGTTGTCATTGACTCATTGGACTCTGTGACAGTCACATAAGACATACATGTCATTGACTCATTGGACTCTGTGAGAGTCACATAAGACATACATGTTGTCATTGACTCATTGGACTTTGTGACAGTTACATAAGACATACATATTCTCAATTGGAATGTATATTGTGATCAACTATAGCTAAGGTTAGTATTACTAAAATGACCCACCTTTTGTTTATGACTTAAACAAATCTCTCCCCTTTTCACATCCAGCTGTTAACATGCACAGTTCACATAAATTATGCTGTTAATTTAGGATTAAATGGAATTTACAGAACCAACCAACCTATCCCCAACCCCCTCTCTCGCCATTGTTCCATCCCCCTCACACACACACACACACACACACACACACACACACACACACACACACACACAATTTGTAAAATTGTAGGTGTCTGAGGAGAGACCACAAGTTACCCTATTTTGTTTATGTTCTTCTCGTTCTATTTCTGCATGAAGTCGTTGCAGTGCCCTCTTTCTTTCATCCAACTGTAGCTGACTTTCATCAATTTCTTTGAGTAATTTGTGAAGTTCATCTTGTTTCTTTCTTTCCTGAGTTTGACATTCATTCAAGTTGTCTTTACTCTTGTCTATCATTCCCTGTAATCTGTCTAACTCTGCAGCCGTCTCACTTTTGGTTTTCACAGTCTGTCTTACTTCCTGTAAAATATACATAGCACTTGTGATCAAATATAAAATATGCAAATGAGATCAATCAATATGTATGGATCTCCAGAGCTTCATAATGTCTCACTGAATGCCAAATTTCCTTTTAATGCAAACTGCTGTTGACAAGTTATGTTCATACAGACAAATAGAATAACTAACAGTACAACAGAGACCATGTCTTTTTTCCCCATACATCCATCCATTACCCATGCATGCATCCACACACACACACACACACACACACACACCCTTCAGAGAGTATAGCTCTGCAGTAAATTTAATAGTACTCTAACTTTGTTTTATTTCACAATAACTGAACAAAAAATAGAAGTGAAGTAGGCAAGACGTAGTTGAAAATGTTTATGCTAACTAGTAGTTACAATCTCATTTTCTGTATCAAGGTTAAACTAATATATTTCAGCACCTTGGAAGAAAATAAAATTAAAATTTATAAAATACATCCTTCTGAAAGTAATCTATTCTTACCTGTTCTAGGTTGTGTTTTTGTTCTTGTGTTTCTGACAGTTGTCTTTTGATGCCTTTGAATTCATTCTTGCCCTCTGTAAAGTGAAGTCAAAACATGGATTAGAATAAACAAAGGAATTTCGCATAACCACCTGTAGGGAATGTAGTAATCAAAAAGCAATACACACTGGAAAGACAAAAGATAGCATAGTCTTGCCACTTGGAGCGCTGTTCACAAAGCAAAGTTTCATATCTTTCTTGTAGCGTAACGTTGTGTACTCATATTATAAATCTATTTTAATACTGTTG